>NW_026782802.1:0-52439 GCF_031769215.1 Ylistrum balloti | reverse complement strand
ATAGAAAGTACATTTTTATTAGAATTTTATGTATTCATTAAATAGTTAATTCATATGTTGCTAAAGAAGCAGAGGATTCCAAATCATATCTCTTTTGCATCATTTTTAGACTGACTCCCTTGTCTAGAATATTCAAAGTTGAGTCTTATTATTCTGATCTCTTGGCTTACTGTCTTCCATTCACTCATAAGTGCGCCTCACGATGTTTATCTGGGTTTCACTTTCGACACGTACAGAGTATATACGATGTATATAATGAGATCAACTGTAGGCTTAGGCATGTTCAAGAATTTACAACGCTTTTCTTAGTAACTTAAGATAACATCGCTATGTTTTATAAAACAATGAATATTGACTGATATTGTGTTTTAACTTACCATTCGTCTGCATCTCAAATACTGTCGACGGGATCGAAGGTGTTTTAATCTTCTTTCTGAAATGTATTAATCAAACTATAGTAGAATCACCTGGCTTTTAATAAATTCAGAATTAGTTTCGTGACCGAAATTCATTTATTATCAACATGTATCAACCTTGTGCTATATTAAACTTCTTACTCAAAAAACACATATTCAGTCTTCAGCGTTGAAATTACAGAGTGTGAAAATGTTTCATTTGACATACTTACGATTGCCTGAGACAAACAACAACTAATCCAATATTACAGCAAATTGAAATTGCCAGAAAAGTGCCAAGAAGTGCGTAACCAGTTATATTCTGAAATACATTCATTGTACCTTATTATAGCAGTTTTACATTTAGGGGTCATACTTTACTAAAGTGCGATAATAAAAATGTATATAACTCAAAGAAAATGTATAATTTTCATTTCAAGAAAACTCATTATTTTTTTATTTTTTTTTTTTTTTTCGTTTAAAGCTGTGGTTTTGACTTCATCAATGGACAATTAAAAATAATACTAAACATGGTGTACTTACTATACCGTTATCTCCAAGTCCATTTTCCACTCGTTTGTTGTTAGATGTGGCGTTCTCTAGTTACATAAAACAAAGTAAGACCGGTTTATTCAATACACATGTCTAAGCGAGATAAGGAAACGTCTTCTTTACTTTTTAAAGATTACTTTTACTACATGACGTTCCTATCCATCCATCTTTACATCCGGGAGTTACAAGCTGCAAAAAAATCAAAATTAAAAAAGAAAATAATCAAATGTACATTTGGACGATATTATGTACATTATAATGTTTTTAAACGGCCTATGTAGATAAACCGATACAGAGAGGACCAATCATACTCGTATGCAAATAAAAGAAAGTCACACAAATGAATAGCACAGTTTAAAATTGCTAACTGTCAATTTGGCAGGTTTCTTGCCTACATTTTATCCATGGCACGAAATTTTCCAGTTATAAGTTAAAATTATAACATGCTCCTGTGAAAATAGGCATTTAAATGTTTAAACAATATTGACCCTTGTGACTTTGAAAGTCCATTTCTGTCATATTAAAAGTGGGAACATGTACTTAACATTATCGATATGATAGTCATTTGACACCTAACATATGAAAAACATCAAGATTATAGACCATAAGAAGACGATTTCTAAATGAATTGGAAATCAAAGACATGGCAGATTCTTCTACATCTACCGCTTATCTCGATCTTATCCTACAAGGAAAGCAGCATGGGCAGCTTTCCACTAAGCTGTATGATAAACGTGATGACTTCAGTTTCCCTCATGTAAATTTTCCTATTCTGGATAACAACAACGTTGCATCCCCAACCTATGGTGCTTACATGTCGCCGTTGATTCGATATTCAAGGGCCTTTTTCCGTTTTGATGATTTCGTTGAGAAATATCATATTTCTTTGTGAAACTGGACGTGTTTGTTGTGCATTGCTTTGCTTGTTTGGTTCCGTTGTTACCTTGTTCCCACGTAACGTAACGAACGTAGCATTACTTACCTGAATTGACGAAGATTTATATGTCTGGTGTCGTCTTTATATCTTTCTTTTGTTTAAATTTTGCCCTAGTTTTATTGATTTTGAGTTATTTTGTTATTTTCTTGTTTTTATCCTCACCGTGATTTACATATGAAATAGAAAATATTTATAACTGAACTTAATAGATTGAGCAGTTATTGACTTTTGGCAAACGCTAAAGAATATCTTAAAAAAGAACATTTTTCAAAAATTGCACTAAAATTATAATCTATATGGGTGTAAAATGATTTATAACAGACTATCGACATTTGTAAGGTCTTCAAGGGAATTTTCAAAATGACGTGTAAATTGCGAAAAAGAACTGAATATGTATCATATTTTAAAAAAGAATCTAAAATTAAAGTAAAATTTTAAAAATTAATTTTGATCCAGCAGGAAGCTTTATTTAATTAGCATTGTTGTATCAACACGTCTTGATAAAAACTTACAAATGAACATTTTCATAAAAACTGTACAATCAGTTTCTACGTTATAACTGTTTTACAGTTTTTATTTATGACGACATGACATTCATATTTGTTTTTGTTTTTTGTTTTTTTTTTTTTTGACCTACTTGAAAATGTTACAAAGACTTTAGGTTATATATCATACTTTGCTAACTGTGAGCGTCTCTCTTACCAGTCAAAATATCAAGAGACCGTAGCAAAAAAATAGAAAAATAAGAAACATTACAAAAACAATAGGTTCCTTCACCATACGCTGAAAAACCCCTAAAAAGATACAATGGAGCCACATCTTCATAGGAAAAACACAATTTTGTTCGTGTCATTCATGTCGATGTCTTATATCCGTTTTTATTATTTCATTTTTTATACCAGTTTCAAAATCATATGAAAGTTTTGGCTGGTTCTTGCTGTGGTCACACGCTGCTCCTGTCCATCCGTCATTACATCCTTGGTTGTCACATATACCACTGATAGTGTTACATTCCCCAGTCTTACAGTGACATGTCCTTGTACAATCGGGACCATATTTTTTTTGAAGCGCACCCTACATATAATAGTAATTCAATCTATAGTTTTGTAATAACGACAATAGTAAGAGCAATGTCTGTTTTAAGATATAGAGTACTCAATAGATGATCTAATAATGCGATTTGGTGAACTAATTGCGTGAACACATTGATTGATCAAACGATTAATGGGTATGTCTGCAACTCTGAAATTATCTACCGTCTTTCCAGTAACTTCTATTAGTTTTAAACATTAGACCATAGTGGGATCTTTTACTTCCACCCTCATTTGATTTTTATTTGTGCGTTAATCGTTTAATTATTGTAAGAGTCAAACTACAAGACAGCTGATCAATCTCAAAATCAAACGGTTACAACTAGGAAACAATAGAATCCTACATTGGGAATTTGAAAGATCCATTCAGTGCTTCTCAAGAAATAGCTTTAATCAAAATTATTCAAGGAGTTGACGATGGACATAGGTATAAGGGCGATTTTGAAAGACTACCAGATGAAGGTGGTGGGCCAAACAACTAGTTTCATTCACATATTTGTGAACTCATGTGGTCGAGTTTTTCACGTAGGATTTTTTTTTTTTTTTTCCTAACAATGGTCTTTGAAACAGTTTTAGGGATAATTTCCTTTTTCTTAATTTGAAGTAATAAGAAATGGATATAAATAATTAATCAATATCTTATTCGTGATCAAATACAATCTTCACTAATTTATTGATTAAAACAGTATTATACAGTATAAACACAAAAACGTCTAACGTTTAAACATTAGTACGGTAGGGAAATCAAATTGACTAGTTTTATAAAGCTCCAATGCTAGTTTTAACTTATGACTTACCTGTGATAAAACTTATATTACATACAAAATATATGAACATTTTACCATGACTACATGTGTCTCCAGACCATCCCTCCCTACACCCAGGTGTAGTACATATTCCACTCCTCCTGTCACAGTCAGAGTTCACACAATGGCAAGTCTTGCTACAATCTCGTCCAAATGTATGACTGGTACACTCTATACCATGTCGTAAAACGGATATATTTCAGTAATTAATACATTTTTGTCGCAAAGATTGAAATAAAAGGGTGTGTTGTTCAGTTTACTTTAGCAGATTAAGAAAGATAACCAAACTTTTTAATGCGTGGTAGTTAAATAGTTACCTCGACTACACGAAGCTCCCGTCCATCCTTCCATACATCCTGGTATATTACATATTCCATTCTTCTTGTCACAATCAGAGTTAACACAATGACAGGTCTGGTGACAGTCTCGTCCAAACGTATGGTTTACACACTCTTTAAAACAATAAAACAAGAAATCACAAATACGTTAGCCATTATCTTCCCAATTGAAATATCTGTTATGCTTTTTGATGCTTTTCAAGATTTTTCAAGATACATCTTGTTAATATCTATTTTTCACTTAGCCAATAAAGCAAATGTATCTAGTGTGGAAAGGAAATTGACAACAAGTAGCCAACTAATATGAAAATTATTTTTTTTGACAACTGTACCTAATATATAATGCATTCTGGTAATTATGGAATAAGTAATTAAAACTTAAAGTAGGATACATTGGCTGTTCCTCTTTTTGTCTCTGATAAGTCAAAATTTCGTAATACAAATATTAAAAAAAAAACAACGAAAACAAAACAAAGAATGATATCAGTTTCAAAGACTGGTCTCCGTTGAACAGAGCTCGTAATTATGAATTTTCACCAGGCCTGGGTAAAAGAATACTTACAGAACAAGAGACCATGTGAATACTTTTGAATGCCAGAATTACCTCCACTACAAGAGTCTTTCCGCCATCCTTCTGTACATCCAGGTATATTACATATCCCACTTTTCCTGTCACAGTCAGAGTAAGCACAATGGCAGGTCTGGTTACAGTCTCGTCCGTATTTATAGTTGGCACATTCTGCATGATGAAATTATATAAGAGGGAAAATACACATTCTATTCTAAAATTGTCTAATGTATGAAAAATACGAAATCCGTCTCAAATGACGAACAGATGTATGATGCAGTTTTTTTTAATGTATCCCACTCTAAATTATGAAAAGACACACAATAGTCCACTTGTGTGTCTTTTGTACACTCTTGTGATTAAAACGATGTTGCAATTATCGTACATGTGGGCACACATACGGAATAGCTGGTTTCATTTATCACCTGGCAACAAAACATTTAAGATAAGATAAGTTTATTTCCGGTTCAGGACATGAAGATACTCGCACTAAAATGTTTTTCCGAGTAGGATATTTAATATTTGGTCGTAATCACAGATTTACTTAACATGATTGTTTTTGCATTTTGATGAGTAATATCCCATTATATTCACAACGGATTGAACGAACAAAAAACAAAACCAAAACAACATCAACTGCGATTGTTAATATTTCCTACCAAACACATCTTCCAATTGCACAGGAAATATGCCGTGTTCCAATTGTCTTTATAATCTTCATCAAACCAACATCTGTTATATTTTGCATTGTACGTTTATCAGGTAGCTACCGAAATATTGTCAAGATTTATTTAAAAGCAACAAAGAAAATACCGACATGACTCAATTCGATGAAACATGGACAAAATATATAGCTAGAAAATATATATGTTTACGTGAATTAGACAAAGTGTTTGGAAAGGAAAGAGTCGTCTTCGCCGTCGACACCCAAGATGTCAATCTTAGTATGGCCAAGAAAGTAAGGCTATGTTCCCAAAAAGAACAAGGATATCAATGTAAACTCCAGTCAGACTCACAAAAGACTTCATATAATACATGATATAGAATGTTTGCCAATGAAATCGTAACCGTAAAACTCCACCAAACCTTACTATTCACCAACTTGTATCTCTCGAAATAATTCTTTAATTTCAATTCGTGTCAGATGATATTCCAATTCGAGTGGCATGTGATTTTAAACACTTACCATGATGTTAGGTTACCAATATGAAACACAACGTTTGAACAACTAGATATGTAGCAACTGAGTGCTATCAAAATTAATTCTTATTCTGTATGGGAATCTAGTATGTGGAAGCTCTGTTTCTTTATCATTGAATAACAAGTAGTATGGAATTGCAGTGCTGAAGTGTGATATACTGGTGTTCCGTCTTCGGAAGTAATGGATAATGAAAAGATAGTGCTACCTTTGAAACTAGGAATCAGGTAAGTTCTTCTCGAAAGCAGGGATTATATAAGTGTAAGCAGCCAATTGTCCATTATCGCCCGCCTGTTTGAGGAAACAATTACACATTTTGTATGCAAGTCACAGAGGTTCGTCATAGTATCAGAAACAGGAAATTTCAAACTTGACTTTTGTTTTCATCTAAGAATTTTACATAACTTTCCTTTATTATCAAAATGATTGACAAAATGATAAACGAAACAAAACACATCATACAATGTTTATACACTAAAGCTTAAAGCAGGGTATACAATGGTGACATATAAGCAGGGACGTGGTTTTATTGAGGTTGATTAGTAAATGATACCTTGACTGCAATTACTTCCCACCCAACCTTCCGTACATCCAGGTATTTTACATATCCCACTCCTCACATCACAGTCAGAGTTTTCACAATGACAGGTCTGTTTACAGTCTCTTCCATATGTGTTGTTTACACACCCTGTAATACAATTTCAGATACAACTCGATGAAAATACTACGTCTATTTTATCAGTGTTGTTCTGTAGTATTTCATACTGTATTAATATCATCGAAACTCGTCCGGTTTTTATTTTAGTTTTTTTCATGGGTATTTATTGTCTGCATATAACCATGGATGTACTAAATATACCTTCCCTCTCGTTCCGATTACTAATATCCAAACATATTCACTGCGGAATGAAAAAAACAAATACTATTAACTGCGATTGATATTATTTCCATTCAAACAGCTTCAAATTGCACAGGAACTAATATTTTCGAATCCTTTATAATCTTCACCAAACCAACATGTTTCTAAAAATCCTTTATTCTTAGTCTATCAATAAGCTCTTGTCAGCTTTGTCTAAAAGCAACAAAGAAAATATCAATTTGACTACCAATGCGATGAAATTAGGACAAAATAGATAATATAAAGATACATATGTATACATGAATTGGGTGTTTGGAAGGGGAAAGCTTTTTTGGATTACCGGACCCGCGATATTAATCTTAGTTCCGCCAAATAAGTAATATGATCCCAAAAGAACAAGAATATCAATGGACCTTCAGTCACACTCACGAGCACCAAACATATCCAACTTCATATTTTACATAATTATATATAGTTGCCAATGAAATCGTTTTGACCACGTAAAATATCTCTTATGGCCTTCAACCTGTATCTCCCGAAACAGTTCTTAAATTTCAATTTGTGTTATAGAATATTTCAATTCGAGTGGCATGATGATTCTAAATACTTAACATGATATTAGGTCGCCGGTATGACAAACAACGTTTGAACAACTAGAAATGTGGCAATCAAGTGTTATAAGTATGTATTCCTATTCTGTTTGGAAATCTGTTATCAATGAGGAAGTTTTGTTTCCTTATCCTTAACTAGTAGTATGGTATTGTAATGCTGAAGTGTGATAAACTGGTGTTACGTCATTGGAATTAATGGATAATGTGTTGGTAGTGCTACCTTGGTAACAAGGAATCAGGTTAGTTCTTCTAGAAAGCAGGGATTATATAAGTGTAAGCAGGCAAGGGTCATGTTATCACCCGCCTGTTTGAGGAAACAATGGCATTTTTGCATGCAAATCACTGAGAGTCGTCGTAGTATCAGAATCAGGAAATTTAAACCTGACTTTTGTTTTCATCTGAGAATATTACATATTTTTTCTTTATTATCACATTTACAGAACGATAAACAACACAAAACACATCATCCAATGTTTATACTAAAAAGCTTAAAACAGGGTATACAATGATGACATATAAGCAGGGACGTGGTTTTATTGGGGTTGATTAGTAAATGATACCTTGACTGCAATTACTTCCCACCCAACCTTCCGTACATCCAGGTATTTTACATATCCCACTCCTCACATCACAGTCAGAGTTTTCACAATGACAGGTCTGTTTACAGTCTCTTCCATATGTGTTGTTTACACACCCTGTAATACAATTTCAGATACAACTCGATGAAAATACTACGTCTATTTTATCAGTGTTGTTCTGTAGTATTTCATACTGTATTAATATCATCGAAACTCGTCCGGTTTTTATTTTAGTTTTTTTCATGGGTATTTATTGTCTGCATATAACCATGGATGTACTAAATATATCTTCCCTCTCGTTCCGATTACTAATATCCAAACATATTCACTGCGGAATGAAAAAAACAAATACTATTAACTGCGATTGATATTATTTCCATTCAAACAGCTTCAAATTGCACAGGAACTAATATTTTCGAATCCTTTATAATCTTCATCAAACCAACATGTTTCTAAAAATCCTTTATTCTTAGTCTATCAATAAGCTCTTGTCAGCTTTGTCTAAAAGCAACAAAGAAAATATCAATTTGACTACCAATGCGATGAAATTAGGACAAAATAGATAATATAAAGATACATATGTATACATGAATTGGGTGTTTGGAAAGGGAAAGCTTTTTTGGATTACCGGACCCGCGATATTAATCTTAGTTCCGCCAAATAAGTAATATGATCCCAAAAGAACAAGAATATCAATGGACCTTCAGTCACACTCACGAGCACCAAACATATCCAACTTCATATTTTACATAATTATATATAGTTGCCAATGAAATCGTTTTGACCACGTAAAATATCTCTTATGGCCTTCAACCTGTATCTCCCGAAACAGTTCTTAAATTTCAATTTGTGTTATAGAATATTTCAATTCGAGTGGCATGATGATTCTAAATACTTAACATGATATTAGGTCGCCGGTATGACAAACAACGTTTGAACAACTAGAAATGTGGCAATCAAGTGTTATAAGTATGTATTCCTATTCTGTTTGGAAATCTGTTATCAATGAGGAAGTTTTGTTTCCTTATCCTTAACTAGTAGTATGGTATTGTAATGCTGAAGTGTGATAAACTGGTGTTACGTCATTGGAATTAATGGATAATGTGTTGGTAGTGCTACCTTGGTAACAAGGAATCAGGTTAGTTCTTCTAGAAAGCAGGGATTATATAAGTGTAAGCAGGCAAGGGTCATGTTATCACCCGCCTGTTTGAGGAAACAATGGCATTTTTGCATGCAAATCACTGAGAGTCGTCGTAGTATCAGAATCAGGAAATTTAAACCTGACTTTTGTTTTCATCTGAGAATATTACATATTTTTTCTTTATTATCACATTTACAGAACGATAAACAACACAAAACACATCATCCAATGTTTATACTAAAAAGCTTAAAACAGGGTATACAATGATGACATATAAGCAGGGACGTGGTTTTATTGGGGTTGATTAGTAAATGATACCTTGACTGCAATTACTTCCCACCCAACCTTCCGTACATCCAGGTATTTTACATATCCCACTCCTCACATCACAGTCAGAGTTTTCACAATGACAGGTCTGTTTACAGTCTCTTCCATATGTGTTGTTTACACACCCTGTAATACAATTTCAGATACAACTCGATGAAAATACTACGTCTATTTTATCAGTGTTGTTCTGTAGTATTTCATACTGTATTAATATCATCGAAACTCGTCCGGTTTTTATTTTAGTTTTTTTCATGGGTATTTATTGTCTGCATATAACCATGGATGTACTAAATATATCTTCCCTCTCGTTCCGATTACTAATATCCAAACATATTCACTGCGGAATGAAAAAAACAAATACTATTAACTGCGATTGATATTATTTCCATTCAAACAGCTTCAAATTGCACAGGAACTAATATTTTCGAATCCTTTATAATCTTCATCAAACCAACATGTTTCTAAAAATCCTTTATTCTTAGTCTATCAATAAGCTCTTGTCAGCTTTGTCTAAAAGCAACAAAGAAAATATCAATTTGACTACCAATGCGATGAAATTAGGACAAAATAGATAATATAAAGATACATATGTATACATGAATTGGGTGTTTGGAAAGGGAAAGCTTTTTTGGATTACCGGACCCGCGATATTAATCTTAGTTCCGCCAAATAAGTAATATGATCCCAAAAGAACAAGAATATCAATGGACCTTCAGTCACACTCACGAGCACCAAACATATCCAACTTCATATTTTACATAATTATATATAGTTGCCAATGAAATCGTTTTGACCACGTAAAATATCTCTTATGGCCTTCAACCTGTATCTCCCGAAACAGTTCTTAAATTTCAATTTGTGTTATAGAATATTTCAATTCGAGTGGCATGATGATTCTAAATACTTAACATGATATTAGGTCGCCGGTATGACAAACAACGTTTGAACAACTAGAAATGTGGCAATCAAGTGTTATAAGTATGTATTCCTATTCTGTTTGGAAATCTGTTATCAATGAGGAAGTTTTGTTTCCTTATCCTTAACTAGTAGTATGGTATTGTAATGCTGAAGTGTGATAAACTGGTGTTACGTCATTGGAATTAATGGATAATGTGTTGGTAGTGCTACCTTGGTAACAAGGAATCAGGTTAGTTCTTCTAGAAAGCAGGGATTATATAAGTGTAAGCAGGCAAGGGTCATGTTATCACCCGCCTGTTTGAGGAAACAATGGCATTTTTGCATGCAAATCACTGAGAGTCGTCGTAGTATCAGAATCAGGAAATTTAAACCTGACTTTTGTTTTCATCTGAGAATATTACATATTTTTTCTTTATTATCACATTTACAGAACGATAAACAACACAAAACACATCATCCAATGTTTATACTAAAAAGCTTAAAACAGGGTATACAATGATGACATATAAGCAGGGACGTGGTTTTATTGGGGTTGATTAGTAAATGATACCTTGACTGCAATTACTTCCCACCCAACCTTCCGTACATCCAGGTATTTTACATATCCCACTCCTCACATCACAGTCAGAGTTTTCACAATGACAGGTCTGTTTACAGTCTCTTCCATATGTGTTGTTTACACACCCTGTAATACAATTTCAGATACAACTCGATGAAAATACTACGTCTATTTTATCAGTGTTGTTCTGTAGTATTTCATACTGTATTAATATCATCGAAACTCGTCCGGTTTTTATTTTAGTTTTTTTCATGGGTATTTATTGTCTGCATATAACCATGGATGTACTAAATATATCTTCCCTCTCGTTCCGATTACTAATATCCAAACATATTCACTGCGGAATGAAAAAAACAAATACTATTAACTGCGATTGATATTATTTCCATTCAAACAGCTTCAAATTGCACAGGAACTAATATTTTCGAATCCTTTATAATCTTCATCAAACCAACATGTTTCTAAAAATCCTTTATTCTTAGTCTATCAATAAGCTCTTGTCAGCTTTGTCTAAAAGCAACAAAGAAAATATCAATTTGACTACCAATGCGATGAAATTAGGACAAAATAGATAATATAAAGATACATATGTATACATGAATTGGGTGTTTGGAAAGGGAAAGCTTTTTTGGATTACCGGACCCGCGATATTAATCTTAGTTCCGCCAAATAAGTAATATGATCCCAAAAGAACAAGAATATCAATGGACCTTCAGTCACACTCACGAGCACCAAACATATCCAACTTCATATTTTACATAATTATATATAGTTGCCAATGAAATCGTTTTGACCACGTAAAATATCTCTTATGGCCTTCAACCTGTATCTCCCGAAACAGTTCTTAAATTTCAATTTGTGTTATAGAATATTTCAATTCGAGTGGCATGATGATTCTAAATACTTAACATGATATTAGGTCGCCGGTATGACAAACAACGTTTGAACAACTAGAAATGTGGCAATCAAGTGTTATAAGTATGTATTCCTATTCTGTTTGGAAATCTGTTATCAATGAGGAAGTTTTGTTTCCTTATCCTTAACTAGTAGTATGGTATTGTAATGCTGAAGTGTGATAAACTGGTGTTACGTCATTGGAATTAATGGATAATGTGTTGGTAGTGCTACCTTGGTAACAAGGAATCAGGTTAGTTCTTCTAGAAAGCAGGGATTATATAAGTGTAAGCAGGCAAGGGTCATGTTATCACCCGCCTGTTTGAGGAAACAATGGCATTTTTGCATGCAAATCACTGAGAGTCGTCGTAGTATCAGAATCAGGAAATTTAAACCTGACTTTTGTTTTCATCTGAGAATATTACATATTTTTTCTTTATTATCACATTTACAGAACGATAAACAACACAAAACACATCATCCAATGTTTATACTAAAAAGCTTAAAACAGGGTATACAATGATGACATATAAGCAGGGACGTGGTTTTATTGGGGTTGATTAGTAAATGATACCTTGACTGCAATTACTTCCCACCCAACCTTCCGTACATCCAGGTATTTTACATATCCCACTCCTCACATCACAGTCAGAGTTTTCACAATGACAGGTCTGTTTACAGTCTCTTCCATATGTGTTGTTTACACACCCTGTAATACAATTTCAGATACAACTCGATGAAAATACTACGTCTATTTTATCAGTGTTGTTCTGTAGTATTTCATACTGTATTAATATCATCGAAACTCGTCCGGTTTTTATTTTAGTTTTTTTCATGGGTATTTATTGTCTGCATATAACCATGGATGTACTAAATATATCTTCCCTCTCGTTCCGATTACTAATATCCAAACATATTCACTGCGGAATGAAAAAAACAAATACTATTAACTGCGATTGATATTATTTCCATTCAAACAGCTTCAAATTGCACAGGAACTAATATTTTCGAATCCTTTATAATCTTCATCAAACCAACATGTTTCTAAAAATCCTTTATTCTTAGTCTATCAATAAGCTCTTGTCAGCTTTGTCTAAAAGCAACAAAGAAAATATCAATTTGACTACCAATGCGATGAAATTAGGACAAAATAGATAATATAAAGATACATATGTATACATGAATTGGGTGTTTGGAAAGGGAAAGCTTTTTTGGATTACCGGACCCGCGATATTAATCTTAGTTCCGCCAAATAAGTAATATGATCCCAAAAGAACAAGAATATCAATGGACCTTCAGTCACACTCACGAGCACCAAACATATCCAACTTCATATTTTACATAATTATATATAGTTGCCAATGAAATCGTTTTGACCACGTAAAATATCTCTTATGGCCTTCAACCTGTATCTCCCGAAACAGTTCTTAAATTTCAATTTGTGTTATAGAATATTTCAATTCGAGTGGCATGATGATTCTAAATACTTAACATGATATTAGGTCGCCGGTATGACAAACAACGTTTGAACAACTAGAAATGTGGCAATCAAGTGTTATAAGTATGTATTCCTATTCTGTTTGGAAATCTGTTATCAATGAGGAAGTTTTGTTTCCTTATCCTTAACTAGTAGTATGGTATTGTAATGCTGAAGTGTGATAAACTGGTGTTACGTCATTGGAATTAATGGATAATGTGTTGGTAGTGCTACCTTGGTAACAAGGAATCAGGTTAGTTCTTCTAGAAAGCAGGGATTATATAAGTGTAAGCAGGCAAGGGTCATGTTATCACCCGCCTGTTTGAGGAAACAATGGCATTTTTGCATGCAAATCACTGAGAGTCGTCGTAGTATCAGAATCAGGAAATTTAAACCTGACTTTTGTTTTCATCTGAGAATATTACATATTTTTTCTTTATTATCACATTTACAGAACGATAAACAACACAAAACACATCATCCAATGTTTATACTAAAAAGCTTAAAACAGGGTATACAATGATGACATATAAGCAGGGACGTGGTTTTATTGAGGTTGATTAGTAAATGATACCTTGACTGCAATTACTTCCCACCCAACCTTCCGTACATCCAGGTATTTTACATATCCCACTCCTCACATCACAGTCAGAGTTTTCACAATGACAGGTCTGTTTACAGTCTCTTCCATATGTGTTGTTTACACACCCTGTAATACAATTTCAGATACAACTCGATGAAAATACTACGTCTATTTTATCAGTGTTGTTCTGTAGTATTTCATACTGTATTAATATCATCGAAACTCGTCCGGTTTTTATTTTAGTTTTTTTCATGGGTATTTATTGTCTGCATATAACCATGGATGTACTAAATATATCTTCCCTCTCGTTCCGATTACTAATATCCAAACATATTCACTGCGGAATGAAAAAAACAAATACTATTAACTGCGATTGATATTATTTCCATTCAAACAGCTTCAAATTGCACAGGAACTAATATTTTCGAATCCTTTATAATCTTCATCAAACCAACATGTTTCTAAAAATCCTTTATTCTTAGTCTATCAATAAGCTCTTGTCAGCTTTGTCTAAAAGCAACAAAGAAAATATCAATTTGACTACCAATGCGATGAAATTAGGACAAAATAGATAATATAAAGATACATATGTATACATGAATTGGGTGTTTGGAAAGGGAAAGTTTTTTTGGATTACCGGACCCGCGATATTAATCTTAGTTCCGCCAAATAAGTAATATGATCCCAAAAGAACAAGAATATCAATGGACCTTCAGTCACACTCACGAGCACCAAACATATCCAACTTCATATTTTACATAATTATATATAGTTGCCAATGAAATCGTTTTGACCACGTAAAATATCTCTTATGGCCTTCAACCTGTATCTCCCGAAACAGTTCTTAAATTTCAATTTGTGTTATAGAATATTTCAATTCGAGTGGCATGATGATTCTAAATACTTAACATGATATTAGGTCGCCGGTATGACAAACAACGTTTGAACAACTAGAAATGTGGCAATCAAGTGTTATAAGTATGTATTCCTATTCTGTTTGGAAATCTGTTATCAATGAGGAAGTTTTGTTTCCTTATCCTTAACTAGTAGTATGGTATTGTAATGCTGAAGTGTGATAAACTGGTGTTACGTCATTGGAATTAATGGATAATGTGTTGGTAGTGCTACCTTGGTAACAAGGAATCAGGTTAGTTCTTCTAGAAAGCAGGGATTATATAAGTGTAAGCAGGCAAGGGTCATGTTATCACCCGCCTGTTTGAGGAAACAATGGCATTTTTGCATGCAAATCACTGAGAGTCGTCGTAGTATCAGAATCAGGAAATTTAAACCTGACTTTTGTTTTCATCTGAGAATATTACATATTTTTTCTTTATTATCACATTTACAGAACGATAAACAACACAAAACACATCATCCAATGTTTATACTAAAAAGCTTAAAACAGGGTATACAATGATGACATATAAGCAGGGACGTGGTTTTATTGGGGTTGATTAGTAAATGATACCTTGACTGCAATTACTTCCCACCCAACCTTCCGTACATCCAGGTATTTTACATATCCCACTCCTCACATCACAGTCAGAGTTTTCACAATGACAGGTCTGTTTACAGTCTCTTCCATATGTGTTGTTTACACACCCTGTAATACAATTTCAGATACAACTCGATGAAAATACTACGTCTATTTTATCAGTGTTGTTCTGTAGTATTTCATACTGTATTAATATCATCGAAACTCGTCCGGTTTTTATTTTAGTTTTTTTCATGGGTATTTATTGTCTGCATATAACCATGGATGTACTAAATATATCTTCCCTCTCGTTCCGATTACTAATATCCAAACATATTCACTGCGGAATGAAAAAAACAAATACTATTAACT
The DNA here is from genome assembly GCF_031769215.1 of Ylistrum balloti. Taxonomy (NCBI): domain Eukaryota; kingdom Metazoa; phylum Mollusca; class Bivalvia; order Pectinida; family Pectinidae; genus Ylistrum; species Ylistrum balloti. The sequence goes on along the minus strand of NW_026782802.1, from coordinate 36,761 downwards.
GCGATTGATATTATTTCCATTCAAACAGCTTCAAATTGCACAGGAACTAATATTTTCGAATCCTTTATAATCTTCATCAAACCAACATGTTTCTAAAAATCCTTTATTCTTAGTCTATCAATAAGCTCTTGTCAGCTTTGTCTAAAAGCAACAAAGAAAATATCAATTTGACTACCAATGCGATGAAATTAGGACAAAATAGATAATATAAAGATACATATGTATACATGAATTGGGTGTTTGGAAAGGGAAAGCTTTTTTGGATTACCGGACCCGCGATATTAATCTTAGTTCCGCCAAATAAGTAATATGATCCCAAAAGAACAAGAATATCAATGGACCTTCAGTCACACTCACGAGCACCAAACATATCCAACTTCATATTTTACATAATTATATATAGTTGCCAATGAAATCGTTTTGACCACGTAAAATATCTCTTATGGCCTTCAACCTGTATCTCCCGAAACAGTTCTTAAATTTCAATTTGTGTTATAGAATATTTCAATTCGAGTGGCATGATGATTCTAAATACTTAACATGATATTAGGTCGCCGGTATGACAAACAACGTTTGAACAACTAGAAATGTGGCAATCAAGTGTTATAAGTATGTATTCCTATTCTGTTTGGAAATCTGTTATCAATGAGGAAGTTTTGTTTCCTTATCCTTAACTAGTAGTATGGTATTGTAATGCTGAAGTGTGATAAACTGGTGTTACGTCATTGGAATTAATGGATAATGTGTTGGTAGTGCTACCTTGGTAACAAGGAATCAGGTTAGTTCTTCTAGAAAGCAGGGATTATATAAGTGTAAGCAGGCAAGGGTCATGTTATCACCCGCCTGTTTGAGGAAACAATGGCATTTTTGCATGCAAATCACTGAGAGTCGTCGTAGTATCAGAATCAGGAAATTTAAACCTGACTTTTGTTTTCATCTGAGAATATTACATATTTTTTCTTTATTATCACATTTACAGAACGATAAACAACACAAAACACATCATCCAATGTTTATACTAAAAAGCTTAAAACAGGGTATACAATGATGACATATAAGCAGGGACGTGGTTTTATTGGGGTTGATTAGTAAATGATACCTTGACTGCAATTACTTCCCACCCAACCTTCCGTACATCCAGGTATTTTACATATCCCACTCCTCACATCACAGTCAGAGTTTTCACAATGACAGGTCTGTTTACAGTCTCTTCCATATGTGTTGTTTACACACCCTGTAATACAATTTCAGATACAACTCGATGAAAATACTACATCTATTTTATCAGTGTTGTTCTGTAGTATTTCATACTGTATTAATATCATCGAAACTCGTCCGGTTTTTATTTTAGTTTTTTTCATGGGTATTTATTGTCTGCATATAACCATGGATGTACTAAATATATCTTCCCTCTCGTTCCGATTACTAATATCCAAACATATTCACTGCGGAATGAAAAAAACAAATACTATTAACTGCGATTGATATTATTTCCATTCAAACAGCTTCAAATTGCACAGGAACTAATATTTTCGAATCCTTTATAATCTTCATCAAACCAACATGTTTCTAAAAATCCTTTATTCTTAGTCTATCAATAAGCTCTTGTCAGCTTTGTCTAAAAGCAACAAAGAAAATATCAATTTGACTACCAATGCGATGAAATTAGGACAAAATAGATAATATAAAGATACATATGTATACATGAATTGGGTGTTTGGAAAGGGAAAGCTTTTTTGGATTACCGGACCCGCGATATTAATCTTAGTTCCGCCAAATAAGTAATATGATCCCAAAAGAACAAGAATATCAATGGACCTTCAGTCACACTCACGAGCACCAAACATATCCAACTTCATATTTTACATAATTATATATAGTTGCCAATGAAATCGTTTTGACCACGTAAAATATCTCTTATGGCCTTCAACCTGTATCTCCCGAAACAGTTCTTAAATTTCAATTTGTGTTATAGAATATTTCAATTCGAGTGGCATGATGATTCTAAATACTTAACATGATATTAGGTCGCCGGTATGACAAACAACGTTTGAACAACTAGAAATGTGGCAATCAAGTGTTATAAGTATGTATTCCTATTCTGTTTGGAAATCTGTTATCAATGAGGAAGTTTTGTTTCCTTATCCTTAACTAGTAGTATGGTATTGTAATGCTGAAGTGTGATAAACTGGTGTTACGTCATTGGAATTAATGGATAATGTGTTGGTAGTGCTACCTTGGTAACAAGGAATCAGGTTAGTTCTTCTAGAAAGCAGGGATTATATAAGTGTAAGCAGGCAAGGGTCATGTTATCACCCGCCTGTTTGAGGAAACAATGGCATTTTTGCATGCAAATCACTGAGAGTCGTCGTAGTATCAGAATCAGGAAATTTAAACCTGACTTTTGTTTTCATCTGAGAATATTACATATTTTTTCTTTATTATCACATTTACAGAACGATAAACAACACAAAACACATCATCCAATGTTTATACTAAAAAGCTTAAAACAGGGTATACAATGATGACATATAAGCAGGGACGTGGTTTTATTGGGGTTGATTAGTAAATGATACCTTGACTGCAATTACTTCCCACCCAACCTTCCGTACATCCAGGTATTTTACATATCCCACTCCTCACATCACAGTCAGAGTTTTCACAATGACAGGTCTGTTTACAGTCTCTTCCATATGTGTTGTTTACACACCCTGTAATACAATTTCAGATACAACTCGATGAAAATACTACGTCTATTTTATCAGTGTTGTTCTGTAGTATTTCATACTGTATTAATATCATCGAAACTCGTCCGGTTTTTATTTTAGTTTTTTTCATGGGTATTTATTGTCTGCATATAACCATGGATGTACTAAATATATCTTCCCTCTCGTTCCGATTACTAATATCCAAACATATTCACTGCGGAATGAAAAAAACAAATACTATTAACTGCGATTGATATTATTTCCATTCAAACAGCTTCAAATTGCACAGGAACTAATATTTTCGAATCCTTTATAATCTTCATCAAACCAACATGTTTCTAAAAATCCTTTATTCTTAGTCTATCAATAAGCTCTTGTCAGCTTTGTCTAAAAGCAACAAAGAAAATATCAATTTGACTACCAATGCGATGAAATTAGGACAAAATAGATAATATAAAGATACATATGTATACATGAATTGGGTGTTTGGAAAGGGAAAGCTTTTTTGGATTACCGGACCCGCGATATTAATCTTAGTTCCGCCAAATAAGTAATATGATCCCAAAAGAACAAGAATATCAATGGACCTTCAGTCACACTCACGAGCACCAAACATATCCAACTTCATATTTTACATAATTATATATAGTTGCCAATGAAATCGTTTTGACCACGTAAAATATCTCTTATGGCCTTCAACCTGTATCTCCCGAAACAGTTCTTAAATTTCAATTTGTGTTATAGAATATTTCAATTCGAGTGGCATGATGATTCTAAATACTTAACATGATATTAGGTCGCCGGTATGACAAACAACGTTTGAACAACTAGAAATGTGGCAATCAAGTGTTATAAGTATGTATTCCTATTCTGTTTGGAAATCTGTTATCAATGAGGAAGTTTTGTTTCCTTATCCTTAACTAGTAGTATGGTATTGTAATGCTGAAGTGTGATAAACTGGTGTTACGTCATTGGAATTAATGGATAATGTGTTGGTAGTGCTACCTTGGTAACAAGGAATCAGGTTAGTTCTTCTAGAAAGCAGGGATTATATAAGTGTAAGCAGGCAAGGGTCATGTTATCACCCGCCTGTTTGAGGAAACAATGGCATTTTTGCATGCAAATCACTGAGAGTCGTCGTAGTATCAGAATCAGGAAATTTAAACCTGACTTTTGTTTTCATCTGAGAATATTACATATTTTTTCTTTATTATCACATTTACAGAACGATAAACAACACAAAACACATCATCCAATGTTTATACTAAAAAGCTTAAAACAGGGTATACAATGATGACATATAAGCAGGGACGTGGTTTTATTGAGGTTGATTAGTAAATGATACCTTGACTGCAATTACTTCCCACCCAACCTTCCGTACATCCAGGTATTTTACATATCCCACTCCTCACATCACAGTCAGAGTTTTCACAATGACAGGTCTGTTTACAGTCTCTTCCATATGTGTTGTTTACACACCCTGTAATACAATTTCAGATACAACTCGATGAAAATACTACGTCTATTTTATCAGTGTTGTTCTGTAGTATTTCATACTGTATTAATATCATCGAAACTCGTCCGGTTTTTATCTTAGTTTTTTTCATGGGTATTTATTGTCTGCATATAATCATGGATGTACTAAATATATCTTCCCTCTCGTTCCGATTACTAATATCCAAACATATTCACTGCGGAATGAAAAAAAAGAAAAACTATTAACTGCGATTGATATTATTTCCATTCAAACATCTTCAAATTGCACAGGAACTATAATATTTTCGAATCCTTTATAATCTTCATCAAACCAACATGTTTCTAAAAATCCTTTATTCTTAGTCTATCAATAAGCTCTTGCCAGCTTTGTCTAAAAGCAACAAAGAAAATATCAAGTTGACTACCAATGCGATGCAATTAGGACAAAATAGATAATATAAAGATACATATGTATACATGAATTGGGTGTTTGGAAGGGGAAAGCTTTTTTTTGGATTACCGGACCCGCGATATTAATCCTAGTTCCGCCAAATAAGTAATATGATCCCAAAAGAACAAGAATATCAATGGACCTTCAGTCACACTCACGAGCACCAAACATATCCAACTTCATATTTTACATATAATTATATATAGTTGCCAATGAAATCGTTTTGACCACGTAAAATATCTCTTATGGCCTTCAACCTGTATCTCCCGAAACAGTTCTTAAATTTCAATTTGTGTTATAGAATATTCCAATTCGAGTGGCATGATGATTCTAAATACTTAACATGATATTAGGTCGCCGGATAAACTGGTGTTACGTCTTTGGGAGTAAAGGATAATGTGTAGGTAGTGCTTCCTTAGTAACCAGGAATTATGAACAAAGGATTTGATTGTATAAGCATAAACATTCAAAAGTCATGTTTTCGCATGACTGTCAGTGGAAACAATGAACATTTTGTATGCAAGTCGTTGAAAATGGTTCCTAACATCGGAACTGAACTGTATACCACAAGCAATAATATCATTTAAAACAGTTACAGTTATATTTGTAAATTACTCCTCGCTTTGATCACTGGAAAAATAACTGAATACGTCAAAGTAGTTAGATTCCTCATTTGCATACGCAATAGCATATTTTGTAAGCAAATTGTTGAGACATCGGAATTAAGGAATGCATAATTGAGGCACGTATACATCTAATGAATCTGCAAAATTATTGTTTATTCCACCCTAATAATGGAATGGTTTTAAACAAAACAATCCATTACGCACTATTGCCTTAAAGCTGAATGTTACATGATGTCATTTATTATATAAGGGGAAGCGTGTTTTTCCTAGGATAAGATCAGTAGCGAATACATATGTACCTTGACTGCAATTACTGCCTATTCAACCTTCCGTACATCCAGTTATATAACTTATCCCACTCCTCCTGTCACAGTCAAAGTTAACAAAATGACAGGTCTGGTTACAGTCTCGTCCGAAGGTATGGTTCACACACTCTATCATACAATGCTAAATACAATGTTCTATTAATATTCTATCATTTCGTTATTTTGTAATCCACATGACTCCAAATGGATATCAGCAGTAAGTTGGACATTCAACATGAAACAGTTGCCGATATTTGCTCCAGAAGCTCCATACACTGCCTCTCGTACTTTATAAATAATAAAGTTTTATTGTCGTGTGTAAAAAATATGGTTAAGACATTCTACGAAAATTTTATCATGCACGCACACACATTCAAACACTATACAAATCTGACAAATGATAAACTCAATTGAGTAAGTCTGTCCGACGTAAACTTTACCTACCTTGAGATTTGTCTCAGTAGGTGTGTTACACTTCCTTAACAAGGACTTTAATAACAATGAACAGAGAACAATAACAAGTAAATTACCTGCAATTTAACAAAATTGTATTTCAAACAAACATTCTATGAAACAACAGAAAACTATGAGCAAATCCCCTGAATAAGTATATGAAGAAGACAGGGTGCTCTGAAAGGGAAAATGTCTCCTAATTCGTTGACAACAACTACCTTGTAAATTCTTGTCAATCCACGTAAATTGCATCACGATCCCACGATGAGAACAAGATAAATAAAAAAGAAACAGAAACCACCAGAAACACAAACGAGCATTGAAACCATTATGACTACCATACATCTTGAGAGAATCTTCATCGATCTTACATCTCCAAACCCTGTGATTTGGGTTATTGCATCGTTCGTTTATTCAATTTATTAAGATAGGAAAACATGTTCATAAAGACTTTAATTCACTACCAGGACTGCATTTACTTCCCACCCAACCTTCCGTACATCCATGTATGGTACATGTCCCACTCCTGTCACAGTCAGAGTAGGCATAGTGACAGATCTGGTTACAGTCTCGTCCAAACATTTTGCCGATACACGCTGTTATATGAAGTACAGATAACAGAGAAATAAATAAAAAATAAAACTTATATAACTGATGTATTGATCTTAAGTAACAGGAAAATAATATGTCAACCAACATAAAGTCATAAAAATCGTTAATCGAACTTGGCCAAGGGATTAAGGTAACAAGTATACCAACCAAGTTTCATCAAAATCTTACCAGTCCATCAAAAGACACCATGCGGAAAGCAGTATCCGAGAGTGATTAGAGAAATCAGACTATCTGGTCACCGGAGCATCATTAAGTATACACGGATTATGCCGTTAATCGAACTTGGGCAAGGGATTATAGTAACAAGTGTACCAACCAAGTGTCATCAAATGTTGACCAGTCCTTGAAAAGATATCATGCGGAAAGCAGTATCAGGACTAACGGAAGGACGGACGGACGTAACTGATTTGAATATAAAGTTGGTGGGAAATAAAGATAGCGAAATTCGCAGAGATGCACACGAACCTCGAACACACCTTACGTGTTACGTACAATTAGAAAATGCTGACAACATAAAACCTTAATATGTTAAAACTGTAAAAAAAAAAAAAAAAAAAAGCACAGGTCATTACCGATATCCAGCGTTTATAATCACGTCTAAGTTACTGATAAGTGCTTACAAGTATCCTGACTACTACATTCGATTAAAACAAATTTTCACAATATTAACGTTTCCAAATATTTATTATTATCGATATGACAACAAAAGTAGAATATCATTGAAGAAACAGAAACTTAATTTAATTTGTGTCGAGAAAAGTTTTGCTTAATAAGTGTGAAGCAATAGTGGAAATGTGGATATTTGACACTGTTGAGATTTACTTGTATTGGCCCTTACCCTGATTGCACATGTTTCCCATCCATCCCTCTGTACATCCAGGTGAAGTACAAATACCGTTCATCCTATTACAGCCAAGTTTAGCACAATAACAGGTCTTACTACAGTCTCGCCCAAACTTCTGGAATTCACATTCTGTAAACATACAAAACACGCGCAATAGCTTGTTAATAAGTCAACATTATTTCTGCTAGTATTCTAATGTTTGCATAAAATATGCTTTATATTCTTCCACTTAAATATTGCCTTTCACATCTATTTTGGTAGCCAATTTAGAAAATGCGTATATCACAATGAAATGAAACACTACTTTTCAAAAATAGAAAATAACACTTTTATTGGGACTCATTGTTTTGCTCTATTGTATCGATCTATAAATTTGTATCGGAGGGGTGTTAGTCACTTGTGTGTATAATTTTCGAATTAAAAAGACAACGAGGTTTACCATAACCTGCATGCAACATTTAATTCATTCGAACAATGATACGGATCAGAATATACATTTCATGTACTTGGCATTATTCTTAATTATCTTATATATCTGATATAATGAATGTATTGAATTATTCGGACAGTTCCCCTCCCGATCTAGATTTTGACTTTTCTTTTGATGTTTGTCAGTCGCCTCCTATATTCAAAATTGAGGCCCATATCATCACTTACGAATTCGATAGGGACAAAACAGTTGTGTGAGGCTGTTCATTTTGTGACTCTACGGTATCTAAGTTTTAATTTGTATTACAGAGTGCTGTTGACCTATGTGTCTTTTCTATAATTCTTAAGACAACGAATTAAAATGTTTATCTTAATAAGTAGTGTGGTTTACTCTAATGATGCATAGGAAATGTCAAAACTTACTCCAATGTTAAATTCATTAGACTTCGATGCGAAATATCAGGTTGTTTTACCATTTGCTTAGTGGATAGTAAGCTTGTTTTTTATGCATAACTGGATGATTAGTCATGAATTTTGGTTTTAGATCGAGTGTTAAAACGACAAAATTAATTATATAATATCCAGTGTATGCATAACAAACAAGCTTACTATAACACACTATCCTATACCAAAACAATTTGGTCTAAAAACCTGCTTAATTTAGTTCGAAATGGCCCCTCACATTGTCTTAGCCAATTAAATCGCTCCTTTCAACTATTGATGACGCAGAAACTCTGTCCACTTTCAAGACAAGTTGTCATTTGTTTCGGGTTAAAGTATAAAGTGTTGCTTACATTGATTCCTGATATATACCTTTAACCCCGACATGTCTGTCTGTGGTAAAGGTATTTATTCACAAAGTAGATCGATTAAACAGCAGTGTGGAGAAACATCGACAAAAGATCATGACAGAAAACTCATCCGAAATTGTCAGTACGTTTCTTTCAAATGGAAATTGCGACTTATATGCCATTCTGTAAAGAATTATCCAGTAAAGGTAGAAGACAATTCTATGTGATATGATTTCACTTCGTTGTGATATTATCAACTGAAATTGATTTCTGGATTGAGGTTATCGCCTATTGTAACGTTTATTGCCCTTATCGACATTCTGACATTAGCCTCACCTACTCACCAGAAGCAGAGAAAAGTGTATCAGAGTATGCCACAAAGATTAATAGAATAATCACCTACCCTGAGGGTGTGATAGAGAAATCTCCAACCCGAGGGGTGATTTTTGTTGTTGTCTAACCCCGAGGGTTGGAGATTTCTATGTCACATCCTCTGAGGGTAGGGGTTGATTATTTTTCTCCCACCCCATTATTTCTGCCACGACTAAAAAAAAATCGCACGGTAAAAGTGTCTGAATGGCACATGAATATCACCATTCACGATTCCAAAATTCTACATTCTTCCGCGAGAGCAAAATGACAGACTACAAACGCAATATGAATGACCATTAGAAATATTTATTCTTTGGAAATCAAATATTTTAATTAGAGATAGATACATAGAAATACTTGTATTGAACAACATTTAACTCTGTATCATTTATTAAGGTAGGGTAGGCTTGCCGCGATGTCATGGACAAAAAGGGGATTTCCCAGTTTATAATGACGTCAATTGTTTATGCGCGCGAAAAATTGCAATGGTGTGAGTGTCACGCGTGTGTTCATTCAAAATCAGAGTCATAGATGATCCTCCGACGTTTATTTGTGTTCACTGGACAAGGATTGTAATAGTTAATGTTAACTGTGATGTTACAGTCGCGCATTACGGAACCTGCAAACAAAGCATCCACTCGTCGGTTTGAGTAAGTTGTGATAGCCGACTGAGGTCACCGAGTGCAGTCATGTGGGATAGATTTATCCTCCATGGGTGTTCCACATGGGACATGTCTATCCTACATGGGCAGAGGTGGAAGAATATCAATATCCCCTTCCCATTCAATAACATATTTTAGTAATTCGTTATAACAAATTTCCTCAATGTTGATGTCGGCATTCTGCCTTAATCGGAAACATGACCGCAATCTTTTGGGTAGGGTCAGAAATCATGAGTATATTGTGGATTAGATGATGAAAATAATCCAATGAAAAAGAATGCGTTACATAACCATTATTTCATATTCATAAGCATATCATAACTGGTGATTTAAGCATTATCCAAATTTTAAGCCTACGAGAGCAGCTTTTTCATGAAGGTTCCAAATTGTCATGAAATCCTTTCCTTCAATTAAAATATGAAAACAATGCCAGAGAGTAAGGGGAACGGGAGCATGCTGTTTTGGATTTATTTTCTATTCGGTCCAACATCCTTAAAAGAAAAAAAACCCAAAACCGGAAATGAAAATAAAACAGCATTCCACGAACTTGATGTTAATTTTACACTTCAAGATCAACATGAAAAGGTATGTTATTGTGTCTGCAGACAAGGCGAACAATAAATGTATCCTTGTCTGTAGACATTATTATACTTCATGTATACACAAAGAACTAGACTGTCTTGATAACGAAGAAATCCTTACTATACAATATTTAATCATTTCAAAGAAGAAACACTTACTAAACATGTTTCAGTATTATGATAATTCAGATTGCATTCCTCCATTTCCTCTTATGAGACATTCAGCCCCAGAGATGTTAGATCAACCCTTTATACAAACCTTAGCAGCCGCCTCTTAGACGTCAAAATTTAGATCGTTAGCATTGTTTGGCTCTACTGTACCTAATTCTAAATTTGTATTTAAAAGATGTTATTTATTTGCTTTTAGTCCTGCAATCGTCGATATTTGATATCGCCGCCCTAGAAGGCCAAGACCTATCTACATAATAGATTCCTTATCACTCAAGGGTAGGTAAGACCGAATTGTGACAAAATCACTGCCAAGCGCCTGTCATTCCTTTGGTAAAAATGAATTTTAAAGACTTTGCTCTACTTCCCTTATTGGGTCTAGCTTTCCTGCCTCTTTGGTCGAAGTCTCAGTTTGTACAAAATTGAGTCCCCGTCACCAAAGATGACACCAACCATTTGAGTCTTTGTCATTTCAAGGATGTAATGTAAAGAACCATATGGCGTATTAGAGAGCATTAAACAAGTCAAACTTCAATCCATAATGATATATTATATTCCCCCAAATGTCCCTGTAATACCTATCAGCATGCTACTCTCATACTCTGTGTCGCGAAATTGCGAGTAGAAGACATCCTGCATGAAAATCTTGAAACAAGTAACAGGCCTTTTGATTTCGAATCAACTGCGACATATAAGCATTAGGAATAAAGATGCAGGTATGTCGCTATCCAAGGATGGGAAAAAACAATCATAATAATTTGAAATTGAAATCATCGCGCTTATCATATAACTTGGTGGAAAGCTGACCCTATTTGTTTCATTATGGAAATTATCGAGGTAACCAGAACCTGTTTTTCGTCCTTTGTGTTTCAACTGAGATGATATATATGATGAGCATGACTCATAAATTTCTTGTTTCCAAAGACATGACATCATTTACATATTTGGAAAGGAAATTGAAGGACTTTGCAAGATTAATGCGGCCATGAGTAGGGTCAGTTTGCTTCTGTAGATATGTCAAAAGTCTGTTGGAAGATATTATTACCAAACTGTGCGGAGATCTTATGAACCTGAAATTGGATGAAATTATTTATGTTTCAATATAACTTATATCTTCTTTGAATGGAACGTATCTTTTCTTAGGAAATTCCCTTCAGAAAAATGTTCCTTGAAATCCTCATAACAATCAATTCTACTTCTTAAGCGACCAATATCATAATAAGGATACAACCTTGATTATCAATGTTCTAAAAAGAAGGTTTGGTTGGACTAAACAGCTAAATGGACGAGCAATAAAACGTTGTTAAATATTCTAATAAACACAGTCAATTCACCTTTCAAAACACAAAGCAAATCTGATGCATGAGGAATCATATTAAGGAGTTCCAAACGATTTATTCAGTCTTGGGCATGAAGGCGCTTTACAAGTGACCATTTGTAAACTGAAATTAATATCATTTATATTTGAAACATTGATCCTTGCGAAAAAAAATAAGTACAATTAAGAGCAACAGTTTACTCTCACTTTATTTCTTTCATAGCATATATTTCGAGTTGAATTCTAAGGTGAGATAGCATTTATCAGTTTTGTGTTTTGCTACCTAGTTCCTGGAGTATCTCTTCAAGTATATTCATGATGTCAAGAAGATACTGCCGTCTCAGTTGACATTTCAGAAACGTTCAGTTACTGCGTTCAATATTTGTATCGTTTTAACAGCTTTTTAATTCGTACTGTCGGATTTAAATACAACACCTACTGATGGTTTTTAATCCCAAACATTTAAATATATCTAATCTTAGAGAAAACATCAAGAACGTAATAATCAAAATACAAACTCAAATTTTAAAAAAACTAGAGGAAAAGCGTGAACAGAAAAAAATTTACACGGAGAATTCTGAAAAAGTCAAACGATAATAAAACTAGTGTTTTCGAAGAATAGGCGTCTTCTGTTTCATCGACGACACTCAATGTTATGTTCTCAAATGACAACACGGTATACAGCAATGTAATCAACAAGCAAACTAACTGGCATAACTCAAACACAGCTTCCCATCACACAAAGAAATGGAATATTTCTCAATGAGATCACTTTCACGACTACTTTTCCATAAGTTGCATCAACCTGCATCATTTGAAACCCTGTGTTACAAGTTTGTTCGTCATTTGACGACTTCTTAAAAATCGTGATAATAGAAACAGGTCCTTAAATATCGAATCAACTGCGACAAGATGGATTGGGGTTGCAGAAATGTTTAATTTAGAAGTGGAAATTTCATAATAGGTTTGTTGAAAGCTGTCAATGTTAGGTTGAAGGAAAAGATGTGCATAAATAGCTGTTGTAGAGATTTTCTCTTCAGGCGTACTTCGAATGAAGAAAAATATTATCTTTTTAATAGCACAACGCAGCATTGATGAAAAGAAATATCACTGAGAGCGACAGGGATTCGTTTTATTAGCCGTAAAGTGTAAAATATTTGTGTAGATTTTAAATTTGCCAAGAAATCAGCCAAAACCAATCTAGTTAAGACCCCAGCATAAAATATGTGTTAACAGCCTACAGACCTGTATATCCGTTTAATATTCCTTAAAAATATATGATCCCGTTAGTGACTGAGTTTCGGATTCCCCTATATGCTGTATTTAGACATTTTGATTTTGTATTGGTCGCGGCCGTGCGAAAGATATTTAAAGGATTCCACTAGTTTTATCAGTCATTCGAAAGCATTCGAAAATGTTACAAAACAGCAAAAACCTATCAATCCTGTGCAATGTGACAAACATATGTGATACACAGGTAACCATATCAAAAATTGTATTAGGATTTATAAGGATTTCAATTTTTCCGTTACACGTTGACATTATATCAAAACAAGTAAGATGAATTACACAATAAGATTTGTATACAATTGTTGTGCAATGTTTCATGCACTCAGTTACATGATTCATTACCTTGGCTACATGTGTTACCCATCCATCCTTCCTTACAGCCAGGTGAAGTGCATACACCGTTCGTCCTATTACAGTCAGAGTTAGCACAATGGCAGGTCTGGTTACAGTCTCGGCCAAACGTATAATTGGCACACTCTAAAGGGTAAACATCACAATGTTAATTTGAGGTTTTGTTGAATTAAACAATAATTTATTTACATTTCAATCGTTACAAAACGTTTGCATGTTTCTGCGTTTTATATGAAAAATTATTAACATCAAATACACAAAAGCGTGATTTAATGAAAACTAGACGCAGTAACCTGTTGGCGAAAACATACTCATTAAAGACACATGTTTCTCATATTTTTGATAGAAGTCAACGTGTTTAAAGGTATAGGTTTTTGTTTACCGAAAATAAAACTGTCGCACGATCAAAGCCAAATTTAGGGTCAATTAACAAGGAAAACAGAATTCGAAAGTATAATGAAGAAAATGGTAACTTCTGTGAGTTTACCTAATGAAAAGAGGTTCACAAATACTACAGAGAAAAACACATGAATAACACAATGACTTTCAACAACGTTCTTGACAATACCCAATTATATATTACTGACCGTAAGTTACCGTGAGCTATAACCATTACAGAGTTTTCAAAGATATTAACAAACAGTCCCTCTAACAGCACAGGGATTATCCTTTCTTCCAATATAGCAATTATATTATCAGAGTGAGTTTCTCCACCGACATGGCGAACAACCCAATTAAGGGAAACTTGTGATATAATTAAACCGTTCAAAATATCTGACTGGGATAGGTCTGAGTCGAAAGAATGCTTTGATTTGGTATATGATTCTCAACATATCCTGAGTTACTCCATGTTACGAGTAGAGGACTCGACTCATCATTTGTGATTAAGTGCGAGAAAGTTTAAAGACACAATTTTATATCAAACCAGCATATGTAATGTTTTAATTTTGTAAATAATACGCGTTTGCAAATGTTATGATCGAGGCTCCTCGAGTACAACAGATACTTGCACTAACAATGATATGTGCCTATGATTTCGTCACTTTAAATTTATATATGAACAATCTACCTTTGTCACAAGAAGTACCCATCCAGTCAGCAGTACATCCCGGGACAAAACACGTTCCCGTCGTTTGGTTACAGTCAGATAAGGCACAGTGGCAACTCTGGCTACAGTTCTGTCCAAATTTACCTTTCTCACAGGCTGTAAAATGAACATTATTGATGTGATATTAAAGGGATTGTTATTGACTATATGTCTTTTGATGAGATTTTTATCTCATGCCGCCATTCCTGAACGACACCTATCACGTCCATGTAACCATTGTTCAGTAAAACCCCTGCATTTATATCTATAAATTTATGCATGCTCCACGTAAAACTGGACAATTAATTGAATTGATTGAGGTCATCCTTAAAATAAATTACATTATCAAACATCACACGTATTACATGAAAATTATAAAAACAAAATGAAAAATACGATTTGGTCAAATAATACAAGAATGTGTAGAAACAGATGACAGTTTCCATATATATGCGTAGGAAATTAATGAATTTATAGTACTTTCTTCAAGACTAAGTACCTGAAATTCATATGGACATTTACTAGCGTTAAGGATATTGAAAACTTGTTTCAGCCTTAGATAAAAATCATGAATTCCCCTATTTGAGCTCCTTCGAGTATAACTATCAACAACAGCAGTATATGGTGATTTCAAATAGGAGCAAAAAGCATTTTAAAACTCAGGAAATTCTAGCTCATTGTGTGATATTTATTCATAACGGCATATCACAACGACTGGTATCAATATATCAAACTGAAATTGACGTTAATAAATAAGAAAGGTGTGTACCATAGGAGAATAATTTCTTTCTATTGTTTTCGTGCGCACGACAAACCATGTTACAGTTCAATTCAGAATAAGTACAAACCTCCAAGTACCTGTACTTCGCATAGTTCAATGACTGCATCTGTCTCCGAATAATGCATAACATTCGGCGGTTCGTAGTCAGCAGGACGTTTGTTGAAGAATATGACGTATCGACCTGAGACTGGACATGGTAGTGACTGAATGTAGGAGGGCAGACCGGGTCCGTGATCATGGTAACATAAATAGTCTTGACTCAGCGCATGGGAGGTAGTATAGGAACTGTTTGATATATAGAGGTAAAAACCGGACATTCGGTTGGTGTCTGAAACAGAGTAAAATATCTTAAATTGGCACAAACAAAACAGTATATGAAACAGGAATTATATTATTTTCTCTCACGTTATATATAGATACAATTGTCTGATGACTGTATACAACAAACATACATGCAATGCATACATCCATAATAGGTGAACGTTTATGAAGAATTCGTTGGAGACGTGTTACATGAACAAAATTCTGTCAAACATAATATTCTGAAAAAATAAAATTAATCATCGTTTTAGCTGTAGGGATCCAATCAGAGTTCTGTTATATTGATTATTTACTTGATCATTAATCTACATGTTTCAGCATTAATATTGTTATTTTAAAATTCTTAATGTTTGTCTATTTCTACGACCGCAGATAAAGCATATTAATTCCATTTCTAATAATTCCGGAGTAAACTATTAAATCGGTATAAGCTGTAACTTGATTCGAAATGTTTAATGCAATGTTTGCACTGCCAAATTAGATCATTATCAAGAGAGTTATTTGTATATCTATTGTGGAGTTACAACACATGATAAAGGAGTAGTTGCCCTGTTAGATGTTGCAGCCGTTTGACTATATGGTTATGATACTTACATTGTTGTCTGTATATTATATTGATAGTCCCGATCCTTTTGACTCCTCCAAGATCGACTTCCCACCAGGCCTTATCATGTCCTGTTGCCTCTGTATGTGAACAGCTTCCCTGATGTGCTACATCCGCGGTAATAATTCCGTCAACAGCTTTCTCTGATGAATAGCCACTAAAAGTACTACTCTGAGAGGTGTTTTTATTATGTGCTAGATCCCGGTCATCTGCGAAAAATAATGATTAATGAAAGTTTTTACACTTTCACACGGAATACCGAAGATGGGATTGAAAAAGTTTTCACAATTTTTGTTTCATTTGTTTTATTAATCATAGTTAAAACCAAAGCTGGCACTCAAAGGTATATTCATTTGAAGGGTCGTTTACACGGGGTTAGTTTTCACCTATGACTGATGACGTATAATGGATATGATCACCAAAAGTAGATTGCAATGTTTTATCGTCGCATAGAACCTACGGATAATTCGAGGAAAGGCGCTGTTATCTCATGTGTTGCTCGAAGATGATTTTGATCCCCATCTACCACCGTTGTGTGTGCTTGTTTGTTATCCTGTTGAAAATAGCGCTATTGCCCTGGCATGTTCAGAATGCAAGAAACACTGATCTTAATAGGCTTTCGTCACCATGTTGCTGACAAAATCGGGACTTAAGACTTATTTGAAAACAGAACATTGTTTCATTGACGTAAGGCCTTTGGTCCACAGTAGAAACGCCGATCTTTCACTTGGAATGTTTTCAACTTGTTGCGGACTTTCTTGTGGCCAACACAAATTACTTTTACAACTGTATTAATAGTAAGCAACGATTAACCCTTTCAGTCGTTTTGCGCTTTGGGGACGGTTGGTTGTCGATATATATTTATTTTAAGATATCTAACAACTTCAAATAGACTGCTTTGTCACTCGAGGGTTTTCAGATGGGATCAATAGTTACACTTTGCATAACCACTCCCCTCCGTACACTATTTGTATCAACCGATGCATAATGGCACAGTTGATATATAGCAGGTATTAGGGAATTATACGTCTTGAAAATCTAAGACGCATGTGTTGCATGATTTTTATTAAATCGAAGCGAATAATTAATCTAGCCGCAGAAGATTTCATCTTTCAAGCTTAAAAATCAATGTCATTTGTTTTTATTGATTCACTAAGAAAAGAGCACTATCACTCTTTCTTGTTGAGTATACAGCACGACGAGAATGATAGCAATATGTTGTTTACTAAACAACAAGAAAAAGTATAAAGCTCTGAAGTTAACATTATTCCTTTAATTTAATACTTTCAAACACATCAATAAATCGATATGAACAATGATGAAATGACGACACATGCAATTATCTAGATCAAATGTTTTATCATGAAACAAGTGCACAGCGTCACATAACATTATTTGTGCAAAATATGTTTACAAGACATGAGACGGTGCAAAACAAGCGGAGAAAAAATGACTTGTATAGGACTAAAACTAGGTATGAGAGTCCATGAAGCGTTAACAGATATTCAAATTCAGCATCTGCAACAAGCATTTAGCAGAAACCATTTTCTAATGCGCAAAACATTTACATTCAACTCAATAAAAACGTGTTCGGAAACATTATGTACGGACGCCCTGTTTCAATGTTCCTATCTTTCATCAATAGGTGTATACTCAATAGAGGGCAACTGAATTATATGTTATAAAATCGCTCATTATTTTCAACCTACGTGGTCCTAGAACACAGCTGCGTCCCGACCATACGGACTGACATCCTCCTCCATTACAGACCCCTGTATCTATATCACAGGCTCCTCCCGAGTTACAGTAACATCGAAGACTGCATGATAGTCCCATCCAACCAGTCTGACACTCGGTGACGTCACACTGTCCCGTGTCAGGGTTACACCCACCAGTCTGACAGTGACAGGTGTCACGACACTTAAACCCGAACCTTCCGGTGGGACATCCTAAAACAAATGACGGAACCCCCTTTTGTGTAGAGTATATATAAATAGAATGGAAGCATTGAACTTTACTAGATACAATGTATGCTTTAGGGAAAATAATATAATAATGACTACCAACGGTATTTGCTTTAGTATATTAAACAACAATATTGGATATCGTTGTGTGCGAATTTCAAATCGATATACAAGAACATTGTTTGTTTGAGAGCAGAGAAATTATCCTTTTATTAAGGATGAATTTCCTTTAATGATTAGTACTGACGACATTAAATAATTACAATCGTTAAACTGGGTTACAGTATTCTACTCTGTACTATATATGCTGATACAGGTAGCTAATTGCTTCCTTTACACATCATATTTGTTCCTTATACATATTGCACAGAAAAGCAGTATGCTGCTGAAATATATGTGAAATAAATGTTTGGTAAATGCCGTTATGAGATGTAGACAACTAGAGGGTAAAACAAAGATCACACTCAAAGAAACTGATTGTTATATAATTAACATTTAGAAATAGACAAAACGATTAATCGATCCAAGATGTCAGGAAAACTCTTAAAGCAATATTCTTATTAGAAATCATGAAACGAAAGTCAAACATTTACAAAGACTAACGTGGAGACAAAGTGTACAATAGACTAAGTCAAGTCATTCCGTTTCCTTGATAACGATTGTAAAAATCGCCTGTATGAAGGCAGCGATTACCGAGCAATGTGATAGCATTACACGTATGATTACACGGTGTTAAATGAAGGCCGCCATTGCTGAAAATCTTGTCTTTTATCAAATTCGCAATATTTTCACGTGGCGTCAATATAATTTTCGTGTTCATACCTATGTACTTTGGGGTAAAGCATCGGATTAGGTCATTCCAGTATTAATCACAACTGTATTTTCTGCGAAGAATTGACAATCAACTTTGAATTTTGAAATTGAATAAATTCGCAGAAATAGACTCATGCAACGGCTAATGAGAGACTGAGAGAAGATTGTATCCTCAGAGGGTTTGAATTGATAATTGGTGACAGATATTTGGCTCCTGGAACTGTATGGTTTTAACACTTTACAATTTAGGTAATTCGGGTTTGGACTGGTGTAAAATGTCGAGGTTAGTTGAACGTATAAACTTCCGGTTGTTGACTTCTGTATGAAATCGCAAATCACTATGTATCCTTGAATGTTGTTATCTCTAATTTTTTCATCCCACCCTGATACGCGCTCGATACCTGTCAGAGGTATTTTTTTCGCAAAATGGTTTTTATTTATAGCCAGGTAAAATCAATTTTCTCTATCGAGTTAGAGACAACGAGAAGGAGGGAGGAAATTAAGGGGATATTTTTCAATTTTTTACCCATCTTGGGACATTGCCATCTGCCATGTTATCTAAAATATCTCATAAAAATATCCATCCATATACCGACGTTAATCTGACTCATAGAGATATGGCAATTAATCAGTTGTTAGACAAAAGTAAAGACAACATCCATGATCCATGGTAGAAATAGGCATTGAACTGTCCTGTACTTATTATTCTTTCTGTTTTGTTAAAATTCATAGAACCTCCATTGCATCTACTTAACATTATTAGAAATCAAAGACACGACAGAATCGTCTACATCAGCTGCTCATTTCAAATTTTATTTGATTTCATTTTCCCTTTATGAGTGTTCTGTTCCTTGATACCAAACTGCTCCCCAACCTATGGTGTTTGGATGTCGCAGTTGCTTCGATATTTAAATTTTCGTGCAGGGTATCGAGAGGTTTTAATTATGGGAAATTTTTACGGCCGTCATAGTGATCTCATTGACAAATTGTATATTTGGTGGTGCTACATCGAGCTGGTCGATGTTTTTGATGCTGTTTAGTTTTCCTGTTGGTTGGTTACGTTGCGCTTTAGCTAACAACAGTAATTATAATAGCCCTAGTTAAATGTCACATGCAGCTAATCACAGCAAGTACAACCTCGTGAAATTAAGTTAAATAATCTTAAAACTGTAGTTGTTTTTGCTTGAATATTGATGAAAGTCATTAGCTGAACAAAATCATCATAGTGAATAGTTGAGGTTATAGTAGATTAGGAGCAAATGTTCAGCTGAACAACCGCGCTGAGATTGTTAAAATTTTGGTATACTCTTGTTAGAAAGGTACACTTACCATAGACTTGGACGCCACATAGTTCAATATATGCGTCTTCGTTCGTTCTGCTGTTGTAGAACACGACGTATCTCCCAGCAACCTGACACTGTCGTGACTGATTATACGTTGGTATTCTGGAATCAGCGTCATGGTAACACAAATAGCCTAACTGTTCATTGATAAACCCATCAGACAGTGTCATATCTGTGTTGTTTGTTACATACAGACTGTAGCCTTCAAGATGGTGTGTATCTGAAAAATCATTTCAAAATGGTACATTTTAAACATTGTAGTTCACACAATCCAACACAAGATTAAGTCTATTAATGTTAACAAGTATTTATGTTTTATACATGTCATTTCATCCTCATGGTATGTCATTAATCTTATACTGGTTTTCCTTCTATAACAATTCCAAAGGTAACGAAAAATCGTTTAATCTTGCTACCTAAGCAGTCACTTAGTAGTTTTCAATCAAATTTAGAAACAACGAAATTTTAAGGCTTTTGATTTAATAAAATAACTATCGAAAATTTGAGAGAAATATCATGTTATACTGTTTTTCATTCTTAAACATTACCAAAGGCATTAAAAAACAATTTTACTAGCAGAGATAATGAAAGAAAGGAGATTTCAAAAACAGACACTTGTGGTATTTATCTTATATTCCTTCACTTCATTTGTATTAAATAACAGCAATATAGATTTTATTTTGTTGATGAGAGGTTGATGTTGTTGATGTAGTGACGTATCTTTGTTTCCAGAAGGTACAGCATAGGTAGGTCTGTAACAAAATCGACTCAAACATTGACGACAATATTATTCGCATGTGCTAATATTTAACATTCTGTTCTTTTTATCGTACAATGTTTGCACTTC
Organism: Ylistrum balloti; assembly: GCF_031769215.1. Taxonomy (NCBI): domain Eukaryota; kingdom Metazoa; phylum Mollusca; class Bivalvia; order Pectinida; family Pectinidae; genus Ylistrum; species Ylistrum balloti. The sequence goes on along the minus strand of NW_026782802.1, from coordinate 15,564 downwards.
ACATGTCATTTACGTTTCTGATCGAAGTGACAGAGCAGATGTCGCAAAGACGTAAGAAAGGAAATGTAAGGAAGTAAAGCTTCAGTACCAAACACTTCTATTCAACTCACATATTCCATGCTATTTGTACATGCGTGAATATATATAAGCATTACCGTGACTGGTTATACAATTAACGAATTCGGAATCGACAAAGAGTTTAATTTTTTTTAAATGGTATCGGAATTCACATACGATCATAATGTAAACAAAATAGGTGTATCTCCTTTTCATGAGAACTACAGAATATCTGAAATATGGTAAAAACATATCAACTTCACTTATTGTTTATTCATATGTCTTTTGGGTATGACAGAAAATTAGTATAAGACTACAAAATGCCTCGAAATAAAAAAAACTTTGAAATTTGCTTTCATGTAATGCTCTGTAAGTTATTGAAAACCTCAGTAAACCTCAGCATTTCAAGGGTTTGTTCCCAAGTTTTGTTATTTCGACAGATAACGTTAAATATGTAACCGTTGAATTGGTTACTTACATTGTGTAATCTTAATGACACTTATATCACACGACAAAAAACAAACACTTCTTACATAGTTGGAATGTTATTTATCGCATCATTGAATGAATGAAATATATTCGTAATTACGTTTTTGTTGCGTTGGGAGAGTTTCATTGATCACATCGAACATACTTGTTCAATAGTACGCCCATGGAATTTAAGAAATGTATTGAAGCCTATTGACTGTGTAAGTTCGTGACGGTAAACCACTGGCACTAGAAACCACCAACATGTAGATAAACACAGATGAATAGCATGTTTATACTTAGATTTATAAATATCTAGATGCATTCACTGCGATAACTTACAGTCATGTCTATACGTGATGTTAATCATCTGTATCCTATAACTCTGTCCCAGGTCAACCTTCCACCAGGCTTGTTGCTGACCTGTACCTGTGTGAGAACAGTGTCCGGAGGTAACATCTCTGCCGAGGATACCGTCCACAGCTCTACCAGCATTGAAACTATCGAAGGTTGTGCTTTGTTTAGCGGTTTTATTTAAAGCCAAATCTCCTGAAAAAGTTAATAGTTTATCGAGATAAAAGTTGACTGCCGATTGCACGATGTCACGAAAGACACAAATCAGAAGGTGGGATAAATCATTGTATGCCAGTGCGGCAAGGGGAGTCTGCTTTGTATGTACCTAATGAAGTAAGTAAGTTGTTATGTAACTTCCAAGGATGAGAGAAGACTGATATACTGTTACTGAGGAGGGGATACTGATATTCTAATGCTGAGGATGAGAGACTGATATGTTGCTCCTGAGAAATGGAGTAAGGTATGTCACTAAAGTGAAGGGGAGTCTGGTAGGCTGCTACTGAGGAAGGGAGCCTGATATGTTGCAATTGACAAACGAAGCCTAGTAAGTTAATATCGAAGAGGGAGGGAAGTTTGGTATGCTACTACTGAGAATGGGAATCTGATATGTTTCTACTGAGGAAGCGATTTTGACATGATACTGATGAAAAAGGGAGACTGATTTATCAAAAGAATGTGTTATGTAACTGCTGAGGAGGGAGTCCGGTACGTTACTACTAAAGAAGGGAGACTTGTTTACTATCGCAAAGAAAGAAATTCCGGTTCGATATCACTGAAGATAAGAGACATGTATATTATCACTAAGAAAGAACATGTGGTATGCTGCTACTGAGGAGAGGGTCATGTTTGATATCTCAAAGAATGAAAACATGATATGCTGCCACTGAGGAAAGGAATCTTGTATGTTACTTATGAATACTTTCTTCATCCGCCTTGCCTACATGTATATCATGTTACTTACGTGAAGTGTCCACAATGTATGGTCCAGCACAAAGCAGAAGAAAAGTTAGGAAATATCCACTTGTATCTATATTGATTAATTCCATTACGTTCTGCAGGCAATCTGAGAGTTATTACATTGACTCGTAACGACGTTACTTTTTCACACAAGGAAGTTTTATTTCTCATAATGCCTTTCATATAGTGACCAGGAAGACTACGTTATCAGTCAGGTACCCTTATCACATGTTTACACATTCAGAGCAATCTATTGACATTTTGTACATATTACTGTGGTCCCGTTTGTAGATAGTTTCACCGTTATCTCTGTTCGTGTTTTTAATATCGCACAGTATACAATGATATATCATTTTACAAGTGTTAATGTCGGTCTACTGATTGTAATACACAGTTATGTATAATGCTATGTGATCGTGATATGGTTGATCAAATTATCAACAAAGTAACTGTATATGATGTAGTTAAAGTGCAGATTGCTGTTAATTATCATACATTGTAAATTTTTGAATGTGTCAAACGGGATATTCTGCTAGATATAAATGAAACATGATCATGCCACGTTTTCAATAGAGGATTACTTATAATAAGGTGCAGTCTTTCATTTCATAATTATTTTCGTTTTTATTTCAATTTCCAAAGGAAAGTTTTTCAAACGTCATGTTTAAGAATGGAAACAGTATGCGCGATTTTTTGCAGAAACGTACTATGTTTCTACATGCTAAAATATGCATTGATTCTGATACCTATTCGCTGTGTCAAATATCAGAAGTACATGTAAATATATTATACATGTAAAAACTGTACCTAGTTTGTGCCAATGCTATCGTTACAATATTACAATCTTCATGATAATGTTAATGTTTTTATTCAAATTATTCACTCAACCATCTATCCTTTGAACTATTTATAAGTTTTCTTTCCAAGTTTCGCATCAAAGAACTTCTTTTTATACTACCACATGATTGGACACAAATAAGAAAATTGACATTTTTTAATATTTGCTTTTCTCGTAATAAAACCAAAAACTGATCAGAAGGAAAGTAGGTAGACTTAATTAAAGGAGAGATTGCAAAAACAATATTGGAAAAAAATCAAACGTAGCTACACAACCGACGTTTGACGGACAGCAGACAAAAGTTTATTCAACAATAATTCATCGCCGTTTGAAAATTCTATCTTTGTTCGGGAAGTTCTTTTTATCACGAAAAGTCGCTTCAAATGTCAAGTATTTCCTTCGATATCAAGCAAATTGTGATTGTCAGTTACAAGTTAAGCAATTATAACTGAAAGATAAAAGTATCAAGGTTTAAATATCCAAACTGTCGGAATAAAACTTAAACATTTGTAGACGTAATATTTTAGTCGAACAATTTATTATTCTAGCGGTGTGGATTATAGTATTTGCACACCTTTGACTCAGAGGCGACGCCTCAATATGGGTTGCCCACATATGTACAAGTTACAGTGTTATCTCCCTTCAGTACTCTAGTTCAGGTGTAACCGATAAAGTATTCAGACTCTCCGGGTAAATTACTCGTTCATCTAATTTCCCTGCAATTATCATCCAATAACTTTATTTAAATGTGCATCTTTCATCCCAATCTCTGTCTATATATTTCAACGCAGTCAAAGAAGCCCTCACCAAACATACTAAGAAACTTCCATACCTTGTTCGACACATACAGTGCTATCTCAATTAATCTATTTTCATAATGCATGAGTATTATGACAGTAAACATGATACTTTTTATCATGTATTTGATCTCAAGAAATTATGACGAACCCGTAAGTTGTACAACACAAACACACAATTCAAAGTAACGACAGTGTGCCTACGCCACCCCTTTCTATACAAATGGAGACATACCATAATAATTGGAACAAATACACAAGTACAAAAATATATTCTTCTAACGAGCAGAAGCACGTGTATTTCTATCTGCAGTTATCATAACTGGAGGCAATGTGAATAAGTATTTAGTACTGGTGACAGCATTCGTCTAAAAAAGTTGCACTTAGAGTTAAGAGGAGATTTTTAAGGAAGTTAACACGTGTTAAATGTACAAATAATAAATAAATTTTACATTATGCGTTCAAATCTCAAGAAGAAACATAACGCATATGTAACGTATCAATGAACCATCTGGTCATGCTGAAGCATTTCGTTAGCTGATATATTTCTTCAAATTGGTGTTTACACATTTCCTCTTTGTCATGACTGGGGACATTGTTGTAAAATAGAAAATCGGAAGACGGATAACCTATACCAATCCAAAATCTAGCTTCAAGGTCATGTTTCCCCTTACCCACCTACCCCTCTGATTTTTTACCCTGATACGGATATAAAGTGTATATTGGTATTTTGCCTTGATAGCACGTGAAACAAATATGTTTTGTGTTATTTATATGTACACATATATAACACCTAAACAGTAAACTAAGGGAATGGGCCGAGATGATTTAATTTATAAAATCAATACTTGGGTATATTGCATGTTTATGAAGAAAAATGGGAACTCGTGAGTGATTTATACTTTCGAGAAAACAGTATTACGGTGATATGAATTAGTATCTCATACAAATGTACTGCAAATGATATAAAATATTTTAATTACCAGCGTATTATAAGGGATGCATAATGACGCCAGTTTGTCATTATGATATACATTTACATAATATAACATACATAGAAGATATCTAATAGTGTCTTCAGTAACGACAAGTATATATCACAAGTGTGTCTAATATTTTTTAATCTTTCTCAAATGTGCAGCACTGAAAGTACTATGAAATATTCTATTTATTACATTTTTATACGCTTAATAACCACATCGCTGACATGTTAAGAACGTATATAAAACATCGAAGCTGACTTAACTCACTCATTATAGCGCAGTACCCGACAAAATATTGTTCGTTATTGTTTAAATCATTGTAATGAAAGTAGATTTTGTTCATTGTCAGTATTGTCAACTTACCAGTAGCGCTGTATTGTTAACTGTTACTCCTGTGTCAGCATTGTCAGTATTGTCAGCTTAACGAAAATTGTGTACATAAACATCTTGGAATCACAGTCATATTGCGTTTCTGATTTGTATATGTTAGAGGCCATCTGAGGTAAGCATTGAGCTGATTAAGATTTCCTGGAAAATGGAATAACCTGTCTTACCCATAAATGGACTTACCTAAAAGTATATAAGAGAGGGTTCCTCTCATTCAAGGGGAGTATTCTGACGGTGATCGGCCAGGGAAACACTTATAAGAAGCTAAGGAAACCAGGTAATTATAAATAAATACATGTATCTAATTAAGGAACCAAAGGCTGAAGAAGTCTTTGGGGGAAAGGACTGAATAAGTCTTTTAAATATTCCTTAGGTGGTTAGGTCTCTGAACAAGTGACCAGTGGTCATAGAAGGTAGATAACTTAGAATACCAGTGTTTCTATGACTGGAACGCAGTTGTGACTGAGCGGTATAGGCTAGGAAATAAATACTGTGCAGTATCTAAGTGAGATACAGCTGGTGCGCAGTGGCTAGTCAAGTGGTAGAGCGCCGTTTCAAGGTAGCAAGTGCGCAAGGGACCAGTGCTTATATTGTGTTTGTAGTCGTTGTATTTCTAGGGCCGTGGCAAGTAGTCCGGTGTTGTTCTCTTTATAAGTGGTATATCGTTATTTGAGTTGTAATTATCGGGAATCATATGTAATTATTTCTAATTCCTTCTTGATCGGGTCTTCAGTTTACTAGTCACACTTGGTCAGTGTGCCGTAGGTTTATCAATTTTATTACGCTACCATAGCACAGCAAATCCTGAGAATACACTTGGGACGGACCAGACAGGTGCCGAACCCTGTGCACGTTACATAATTTTTGGTGGCAGCGGTGGGATTTTTGTTGTGCATTTGAATTGTTGGAGTAAAATTGAAGTTATTGGTAAACCATTAAAGCAAAATGGAGAACCTAGATGAGGAAATATCTAAAATTGAGGCAGAGCTCACATCTTTGAAACAGGAAAGGGACAAAATTAGTGGAAGTTTCAGGTATTCAACGCCAATTGTGACAAAAGGTCGCAGTAGTGATTCTGGTGTAGCCAATATGGCCAGTCCGAAGATATCTCTACACAGAAACCAGAGGTGGCGTTACCGGTGTATACGGATGATATTGAGGAAGAGCACGCTCGTTCACCAGTAGAAACAAGGCGTTTACCGCAAGTTATTGAAACTGGGCCCAAGGTGAGATTTTCTGATTCAGAAAAGAGGATTTTGATGAGAAGTGAGCCAGCACCAATCGCTTCAGGAGACTTTGATATGCCTCATGTAACGGAGAGGAGGTCTACAAGGAGATTCCTTCCATCACCGCCTCAAATCCATTCGAACAGTGGCACTATGACTGTAGAACCAAACAGTACAGATAGACATGGCGTCCGTGTCAAGCCAGCAACACACGATGGCTCTGGCTCTTGGAAAGATTTTAGGTCACATTTTGATACCTGTGCCAGGATAAACAAATTGGGCACGGAAGAGAAAGGCATGTACCTTGCTGTTTCTCTACGAGGGCAGGCACAGGGGGTGCTTGGAAATTTACCAGAGGACATTAGGCAGCAATATTCGGTGCTGGTTGCTTCTTTAGAAGAGAGGTTTGCGCCACCTAGTCAGACTGAATTATATAGAGTTCAGCTTAGAGAAAGGCGACAAAAAGCGTCAGAGACTCTTCCGGAATTGGGCCAGGCAATCAGAAGGTTAGCAGGTTTGGCCTATCCAACGGCTACCAGGGAAGTACAAGAAACCTTGGCAAAAGAACAATTTATCGATGCCCTATTTGACGGAGAGATACGAATAAGAATAAAACAGTCACGGCCAGTCTCTTTGAATGATGCAGTGCGCCTTGCTGTGGAACTAGAGGCATTCAATAAGGCTGAGCAACGCCGTAAAGAAGGACAAGATCATATACGAGCGGCCAATGCTTCTGAAACATTGCCGTCAACACAGGACAATGCATATGAGGAAATAGTTAAAACCATGAAAGCAATACAAGGCAAACTAGATGACTTACAGAGAGATATGATACACTTGAAAAAGAGCAGAGGACAAGCTTCACCGCCGGGGGCAAGTAGCAGATCTCTCGATGACATAACATGTTACTATTGCAAGAAAAAGGGCCACATGAAGAGGAAGTGTCCAGCTTTGAAAAATAACAAGGGCAATAGTAATATAGGTGATACCAGTACGACTAGGAATGAACCAGCGACAAATCGATTAAGGACTCGCAGAGAGCGCAGACAGATGCTACAAAACAGTTCTAAGCCTTCAATTGGTGCTAGTTCTGTTGCCAATGAAGCGGGCATGTACGTGAAAGTGTCAATACTAGGGACCAATGCGACGTTCCTTGTCGATACTGGAGCCTCTCTCTCCCTAATATCGTCAAAACTTTATGAAAGGTTGCCTAAAGATAGCAGGCCAGAATTAACCAGTGTGAAGTACCAAGTGGCAGCAGCCGGAGGTAGCGACCTAGTCTTGTCAGGAAAAGGCAGGTTCGAATTTGATTTGACAGACCAGATGTTTAAGATGGATATGGTTGTGGCACATTTAACTATAGATTGGCATTTTAGGGTTGGATTTCCTAAGAGCTCATGACGGCGTGGTTGATGTCAGCAGGAAAGTCTTAAGTATTCGGACAAAAGACACTCCTCTTGTGTTCTAGGGGCCATTTGGATGCTTCAGAGTTACTGCACTGGAAACTGTAAGCATTCCTCCCCGATCAGAGTTCATTTGTCCTGGCAAGGTATTGGAAGTCGACGGTACGGTACCAAAGGGGTTAGGTGTCGTGGAGCCGACAGAAGGATTCCTTAGATCGGATAAGGTACTCGTGGCCAGAACCCTTGTGCAATCCAGAGATATCGTGCCAATGAGAATGATGAATCTTTCTGATGAGGCTCAGATCGTGTATAGTGGAACTACCATAGGAGAGTTAGCGCCGGTAAATTGTGTGCATGAAACGAAATCGCCTGTTTGCAGCAGAAGTGCCTGTAAAGTGAATGAGGAATTACAGCATTTAAGAGACGAGTCTATTCAACACCTATCACAGGAACAAGCACTTCAAATAGAGGAACTGCTGGAAGAATACACAGACTTATTTGCTATCTCCAATAATGATTTGGGTCGAACAGACATTGTTCGACATACTATTGATACTGGCGAAGCACGGCCTATCAAGCAACCGGCAAGACGTATACCAGTGCATATGCGTGAGGAAGTAGACACGCTGATAGAGGATATGCTGGAAAGGGAAGTGATAGAACCATCCTGCAGTCCATGGTCTTCGGGAATAGTGTTAGTGAAGAAGAAAGATGGGACAACTCGATTTTGCGTCGACTATCGACAGCTGAACAGTGTGACAATTAAGGATGCTTATCCTTTGCCACGAATCGATGATTCGTTAGACCAACTGTCTGGCAATTCATGGTTCTCTACCCTTGACTTGTGCTCAGGGTATTGGCAAGTGGAAGTAGTACCGAGTGATAGACCCAAGACCGCATTCGCAACAAGGAGAGGACTATTTCAGTTTCGCTTGATGCCATTTGGTTTGTGTTCGGCACCGGCGACATTTCAGAGATTAATGGAAACTGTTTTAGCGGGAGTGCAGTGGCACATTTGCCTTGTGTATCTGGACGACGTTATTGTTGTTGGCCGGACATTTGATGATATGCTGGCAAACCTAAAAACTGTTTTCAATAGACTCAAGGATGCCGGTCTAAAACTCAAACCGAAGAAGTGTCAGTTATTTGCCAAGCGTGTGCGTTTCCTGGGTCACGTTGTCTCGGAGGATGGAATCACTACGGATCCGGACAAAGTGAGAGTTGTTAGTGAATGGCCTACACCATCCAACGTTACAGAGCTGAGGTCTTTCCTCGGACTCTGTAGTTACTACAGGAGATATATCCACCATTTTTCTGCTATTGCAAAATGTTTACACTCTTTGACGGAGAAGGGCAGAGCATTTGTCTGGACGACAGAATGTGAGGAGGCTTTTACAGAATTAAAACAGCGGCTAGTCAAGGCTCCCATTCTTGCTCACCCCGATTTTACAAAGCCTTTTATCCTAGACACAGATGCCAGTAATGGGGCGCTAGGAGCAGTGCTTTCGCAGGAACTTGAAGGTCAGGAAAGGATGATATCATATGCGAGTCGCACCTTGATTAAGGCCGAACGACAGTATTGTGTCACGAGGAAGGAGCTGTTAGCAATTGTAGTGTTCGTGAAGCTTTTCCGACATTACCTTTACGGCCGGAAGTTCAGGATATGAACTGACCATGGATCGTTACGTTGGCTCCTCAACTTCAAGAATCCAGGGGGACAATTAGCTAGATGGTTGGAGATTCTTGGTGCTTATGACATAGAAATTGAGCACAGGCCTGGGGCTGAGCACCAAAATGCTGATGCCTTAAGCAGAGTTCCATGCAAGCAGTGTGGCTTCGATCCTGAATGGGAAAAGGAGAATTTGACAGTTCACCACGTTGCAGGAAATGGCAAAGAAATTGCTAGGATAGGAAAGGATGGAAATGCCAATATAGACAGTGGATTGTCATTACGTACAGTACAGTCTATGGATAGCGATATCCAGACAGTGAAAAGGTGGCTTGAGGAAGGAAACCGTCCTCCACACAAAGTAATCAGAAGGGAAAATATGGTTATCAAATCACTGTGGTCACAGTGGGACAGGCTCGTTATAGAATCTGATATACTTTGCCGGAGATGGGAAGACATGAACACTAAGAAGTCATGGTTACAAGGAATAGTACCGACAACGGAAAGGAGACGGGTCATACAACAATGTCACGACTCCAAGACATCTGGCCATTCAGGCCTGCGAAAAACCCTTGCAAAGATCAGGCAACGGTATTATTGGCCAGGCTTACAAGCCGACACCAGAGATTACCTCACTGGGTGTGAGCACTGAATTAAAGAAAGAGTCCCTTGAAAACCAAGCGTGCACCAATGGGAATCGTCTATTCAGGATCACCTATGGAAAGAATTGCTACAGACATTCTCGGGGAATTGCCTGAAACTGACACTGGTAATCGCTATATCCTCGTAGTCAGTGACTACTATACTAAATGGACGGAAAGTTTCCAATGCCCAACATGGAGGCAAGAACAGTGGCTACAATAATCGTGGAGGAGGTACTTACACGATTTGGAGTACCAAGGTATATCCATTCCGACCAAGGGAAGCAATTTGAGGGAAAGCTCTTTAATGAAATGTGCCAGTTGTTACACATAAACAAGACACGGACCACACCCTACCATCCTCAGTCTGACGGGATGGTAGAGCGCTTCAACAAAACGTTGGCGACAATGCTGAGCGCTTATGTCAATGAACACCATTCAGATTGGGATACATACATACCCTATGTGATGATGGCCTACCGTTCTTCCCAGCACGAAACAACGGGATATACACCAAACAAACTCATGCTTGGTCGCGAGGTTGCAACACCTCTGGATTTAATGTATGAGATGCCTCGATTTGCTAAGTCAATCCCTAGACACCAATGGGTTTGGGAGTTGCAAGAGAAAATGGAGGAGGCTCATGCTTTTGTTAGAGAGAAAACGGCTTGCTCTATGCTCAGACAGAAGCAGTATCATGACCAGAAACTGAGTTGGCAGATATTCGATATCGGAGAGCTGGTGTATGTTTTCTTTCCTCAGAAGAAACAGGGGTTATCACCAAAATTGACTAGTTTCTGGCAGGGACCTTTCCAAGTGTTAGGCAAGTTCTCCGATTTGACTTACAAGGTCAACTGCGGACCTAGAGGTAAGGCGCAGGTGATACATGTAGACCGCATGCGGAAGAAGCATGACCAGTATTTGAGAGGTGAGAGGAAAAGTGGTCAGGAACTGGTTACTATTTCTGAGTGTGGTTTCAATGAACAGGATCATCAACAGGTGATGGTTCAAGGTGACATTTTTGTTGAGTCACAAGAGGTTGACTATGATTCTGATGGTAGTGGTCGTGATTCTTGTACCGAAATCTTGACTGGCCAAAGGCGGCGGCGGCAGCCACCGTGCTGGATGAAATATTATGTTAGATATTGTACATGCAATGACCAAGAAACATTTGTTTAGTGTCCCTTTAAATTGTATCTTTCAGGATGGTGAATACTAAGAAGACACCTGTCTACTTCCCGTATAGATGTCCAATTTGCGGTGCTAAGTTCATGGACGAGAAAACCTGGTCGAGTCACCTTGTTCAGTGCGGCAGACAGCGCATGGAAAGGGAGATTCATGTGTTTAACTATGGCACTTGCGGCTACGCCACAGCCAAGAAGACTGATCTGACACGACAGCAGCGGCGTTGCCATGAGAATGAACACCATGACAGTAGCGAAAGCGAATGGGAGAGGCAAGATCCCGGAGACATGTCATCTCCTTCTGTGTCGGGAGCAGTCAACAATAGCAAGAAAAGACTGCGTGATGCTGAGACCCAGACCGATGACAGTAGTTTGCGGCGCCACCACTACAGGAAAAGAACTAAAACCATGAAAGAGGGGCAAGTGACAACAGAAGAAGTATCGGAAGAGGAATGGTGGGAGTAGAAGCCACTGGTGATATCCATACAAGATCTGATTATACTCTACTTGGGTAGTAGACAACCGAAAGACCAATCAATATATTTGACATTGACAGTTACTTTCCTTTCATTATAGTCAGTGTTTAGGTCACTCAGGCAAGTGACGAGAACTTAATGCGAGGACGCATTATTCTTGAGAGGAGGGTAATGTAATGAAGGTAGATTGTGTTCATTGTCAGTATTGTCAACTTACCAGTAGCGCTGTATTGTTAACTGTTACTCCTGTGTCAGCATTGTCAGTATTGTCAGCTTAACGAAAATTGTGTACATAAACATCGTGGAATCACAGTCATATTGCGTTTCTGATTTGTATATGTTAGAGGCCATTTGAGGTAAGCATTGAGCTGATTAAGATTTCCTGGAAAATGGAATAACCTGTCTTACCCATAAATGGACTTACCTAAAAGTATATAAGAGAGGGTTCCTCTCATTCAAGGGGAGTATTCTGACGGTGATCGGCCAGGGAAACACTTATAAGAAGCTAAGGAAACCAGGTAATTATAAATAAATATCTAATTAAGGAACCAAAGGCTGAAGAAGTCTTTGGGGGAAAGGACTGAATAAGTCTTTTCAATATTCCTTAGGTGGTTAGGTCTCTGAACAAGTGACCAGTGGTCATAGAAGGTAGATAACTTAGAATACCAGGGTTTCTATGACTGGAACGCAGTTGTGACTGAGCGGTATAGGCTAGGAAATAAATACTGTGCAGTATCTAAGTGAGATACAGCTGGTGCGCAGTGGCTAGTCAAGTGGTAGAGCGCCGTTGCAAGGTAGCAAGTGCGCAAGGGACCAGTGCTTATATGTGTTTGTAGTCGTTGTATTTCTAGGGCCGTGGCAAGTAGTCCGGTGTTGTTCTCTTTATAAGTGGTATATCGTTATTTGAGTTGTAATTATCGGGAATCATATGTAATTATTTCTAATTCCTTCTTGATCGGGTCTTCAGTTTACTAGTCACACTTGGTCAGTGTGCCGTAGGTTTATCAATTTTATTACGCTACCATAGCACAGCAAATCCTAAGAATACACTTGGGACGGACCAGACAAGTGCCGAACCTTGTGCACGTTACATCATTACCAAATCAAATATGTTGGGTATTTGAGTTGATATCTGATAAATCTGGAAATTAACGTTTACCTTGGAATTGAAGGTTGTGTCAAAAGGAAACAACACTTTCAGATGTCTAGCTTTGTTTTTTGTACCGAGCTTTATTATTTGTCAAGTCTGCAATATTATTGGTTTTTTGTTAGTTTTCACTTTTAACACTTTTATCAATGAGATATTTTTCTATATTTCACAGGCAAAACTCTAATAAATTATGTCTTTAATTAAAACAGTAGACGCCAACGTTGGAGTTATATTGTAAATATTTTTCACTGATACTTCTGTATTTTTATCGTAAACTTACCACGGAATACAACTTAGGGATATAGAAATTCTGGCACAACATACGTTAAATAAAATGCTACCAAACTATTGAAATAGAAGGTTTAGATCTCGAGAGATAAATTTTCTAAAACATTGGTTGCAATTTACGTGCCATTGTTTTGTGTAACCAAAAAGTCCACAAACATTGCGCAAGCAACCCTTTCTAAACCTGCGAACCGACTTGAATGAAACATCGAAGAAAATTTAAGCCTGTTAGAGTGATTTCTATGAAGGACTATAATTGCTCTTTTTACTTTCGTTGATATTTAAATTTTGTCAACACTAAGAATTGAACCTCACAGGAAGCTTGTGACCAGTGAAAAATAAAAAATATTGTCCAATGATCACTTGCATGCATCATTTTAATTTTCATCGTATTTTTCACATTTTATTTTTGTCTTTTACATCTTAACCTTGCCTATTTCTATCATAGCTTAAAGAAATAATCAATAGGTTTAGCTTTCTAATGGTGTCTTATCAAAATATCAAAGACATGTTTTTTCTAGTGGTCAAGAAAATTGACTTATTCGTTTGTTAATAACATACCATTACAAGTATTTCAAACACTCTTTTTACGTTTTCTTAACTCATACACATGTTTGAAGTTCGGATCAGACAAATATGTTTTGACAATTATTTCGATCAGTTATGACTTTTCTAAGATACCTCCTATATGTCATTTTACAGTACAGCTAACAGATCCTATATCGATCAGTTATGACTTTTCTAAGATACCTCCTATATGTCATTTTACAGTACAGCTAACAGATCCTATATCGATCAGTTATGACTTTTCTAAGATACCTCCTATATGTCACTTTACAGTACAGCTAACAGATCCTATATCGATCAGTTATGACTTTTCTAAGATACCTCCTATATGTCACTTTACAGTACAGCTAACAGATCCTATTTACATTTCTTAAGAAACTCATTTAATGCGACCGGAGAGGGGTTATTTTCGTCTAGCCCGTAGTTCCATAGTATAATCAATGATTGATTTTCCTTTCCTTAGGGTCAAGTTGGCAAATACCGATAATGGGTTTCTTGTTTATGTGATATTAATTATCATTTCAAGCTGTTGAATGGACTTTAGATAAGTCTACTTACAAATACCTACAACTTTCACTACAATATTTAGCTTCCCAAAACTATAATAATACAATCTCCCCTTAACATGCCCTTACTTAGAACCTCGTAATTTTTATGAACCTACAAATCATGGTGTTTTGAAAAGAATGCTTTCTACAGCTGTCACTAAGTGACTGTAGAATTATTAAAGTTAAACCCCCTTATTTGACAAAATTTTAATTATGGAAAATTGACACATCGAATAAATAAATTTGCTTAACAAATACATGACAACCTGCTTATACAGGAACTCGGTGACATTTACTCATCAGCAAATCTACATATAAAGTGTAAATTGTACTACAGATCATTCATGTTCTCACATTTTGTTGAGTAGATGTGTAAAAAAACACTCACCAAGGAAAATATTTTCAAAAAAGAACTGACTAAATTTTAGAAGAAAAAAAACTGTACACGCAAAAGACTTCTAACATAAAATAGTCACGAGTTTATTGAGCTACTAATACTTCCTATGCACGGGACACACATATAAACATACAGATAATCACTTACCTTTAACTCTTAGCATCATTAGATTGTGCGGGAAATAGAACGAACATCAGCTGTATGGTCTAGGAGACATATAAGTTTTTCAGAACAGAATGCAGATACGGTGAAGGCATATTTCCTGCCGCCAGTCCGTAACTTATAGAGCAATATATTGGGAATGCCATCAGAATTCAAGTCAAATATATTTGTGGTAAAATTATATGTCATATCATATTAACTGTTTGGTGTTAGTCTAGAAATACAAAACACCTAAGAATTAATTAAGTTTAAGAGCTCTGGTAAAATAAATTAGTCCTTCATGCATATACACAAATCTACAAACAATTCATTTAGATTGAGACATATACATCAACTTTCGCCGTCCACGAATGTAACGACCTGATTTCCACATTTATGTTGTGTGTTTCAGTCCATCCTTGTACTAAACAAAACCAATTCAACAAATAACAGATATCTCGATGGAAGTTGAACAATTTAATAAAGATAATGGATGATATATCTATCACCTTCACAACTATCATATATAGATGAGTTAGTAATTTGCTTTGACAGTCTAAAACACTAGTTGAATACTCTTTATGGAATACTGCAGAACTAGAGCAATAAAGAGAGATAACACTGTCATTTTTACCATCTCTGACTCCGTAGATAGTTGCTCGATAACATTTTTTTCGAAGTTCTGTCGTTACTTGCTCACAACGGCTTAGTGATTAAGGACCATGACTAAACGAATGAACGATTCTTTCATGCTAGTGACGAATAAGAGCATTTTTATATCCCGCCTGGCGGGAAATTTATCGGGCATCAATAGTTCCAATGCGGAGACTACTTGGCAAATTTCTCTTTGACAGAATGTCAAATAATATTACACAAATACATCGAATCAATTATCTTTCATGCGTGGCGAATGAAAACTATTAAGTCGCTATGATATGAAAAACATAACGTTGGAATCGTGTTAATCAGTGAACAGGTAAATACACGTATTAAATTCGGAGTAGCACCTGACATATATAGGCGAGCATAGTAAAAC